>NC_134358.1:307144607-307444607 GCF_048569485.1 Anomaloglossus baeobatrachus
TGCAGGCCCTCCTGCTTGTGGTCTGGTGAGTATGATTGCGGTTTTTTTTTTATCTACATGGACACTTCATTATTGAACCGCGACTAGGGCTTATTTTCAGGGCAGGGCTTATATTTAAGCCTTGCTCCAAAAATGCTTATTTTTGGGGAGGTCTTATTTTTGGAAAAACTGTGTGTGTGTGTGTGTGTGTGTGTGTGTGTGTACACATATGTGACGCCCTGGACACCCCAGGGGTCACAGGTCATTACACTCACCACATACACCTCCACCCCAGTAAGGTACCATCAGTCAACCAAAAGACCTGATTGCCTCCCTCAGAGTCAGACGGGCACACCTGGTGGGCGGAGTCAGGCGGATAGACACGCCCTCCGAGGAGTCTGCTGGCCTGAGGCAGGAAAACAGAAGAAGATTAAGTTAGGAGAGAGGAGTGAGAGGAGTCAGTTCTGCTTGGGGCCTGGGTTGGAGCCTAGGACCCTAGATCAGTCAGGCAGGCAGACGGTAGTGGCCGCCTGCAGGAGACCGGGAATACGACCAGCGGAACCGTAAGGGACCGGGACAGGGTAGTGGCCCGCCGGAACCGAACCGGGGAGCTAACTGGATACCGGAGCACCAGGCAGGGTACTCAGACCCTGAACTAGGCTATAAGCCACCACCATAGTCAAATCAACTGATTGCGGTCTGGACCTCAGGGGTTCATTCCCACCTAAGTCCCGATTGAAGGCAACAGCCCAACCCGTCCGGATAGGAGCCACCACCACAGGCCAGAGATCCAAGGGGTCAGCATCTGAGGGCAAACTGGCTCCTCCGACACATATACGCCGGGGAGCGCGCTACGAGTGCCCAGGCACAGTAGCGAAGATCACGTACAGGTGCAGGAGAAAGGCGGACATTACCAACCGATCTGGAGAAACTGCAGCCGGCTGCGGGCCCCGTTTGTCACCCCGTTTGGTTTACCAGTGACTCTGTGTGGTTTAATCGTGAGTACACCAGTGCCCTCGGGCATCGCATTGCACCGCACCGCAACCCCGCACCCTGCAACCTCACTACCGGGCCCCGGGACACACCACCACTACCCACGGAGGGGTTAACACCAAGCTGCGCCACTACACCGATCTCGGACGAGCCCCCGTAACTTCACCGCAGCGGTGGTGTCCATCATCACCACAACCCGTGGGAGGCGTCACGAACTGTACACATACATTTTTATATAATATAAAATAATTATACACACCGGGGAGGAGGCTATAGAGTAGAAAGACATTACAGCAAAGGATCAAACTTGATTCTTTCTGTGCGGTAAAACATTTCCCTGCCTATTTTTAAAAATTATTTATTTCAAAGAAAGCAGCATCTGTGATCTTGTGCTGTAATGTTTGTTTACTTTTTGCGTCCTCCCCTGCCCAGGAGATGTGGTATGATCAGACCATGTCCCTGTACAGTCAGAAACAGCCATTACACAGTACACAGCAGGGGCACATATATAAGGTTATCTCAGCACAGGAACATTTTTTAATACATCAAACAGTCCAAAATTATTTTTATTCCACAATCTCTTGATTTAAATGTACTTTTTGTGGTACAACCCCTTTAATCGCAATAAATAAAGAAAGAAAATGCTTTTAATTGGTTCCTGTTCATTTTCTGAACATTGCTGTTAACTAAATACCCCACATTTCTTATGCATTTTATTAGTATATATGTTTATATATTGGAAAAGGAAAATGTGCACTTATTAATTTAATACTAGAGGAGTGCTAGGCTTGGGCCTTTAATAAGTGTGTCACAAACAACTTTTCTTTTTGCACGTTTTACCAAATTTGACGTGTGTATACGCCACACCAATACTGCTGCCTGTTGATGCATTTGCGTTTTAGATGTATACGGTACTTATTTTGTTGTTGAAAGACAAAAATGAATTCAAGTAAGTAAAACATGGCATTTGGTAAGGTAAAATAAAATATTTTTTTTTTCACATGGAGTAGATATGCACTCGCTACTTTATTTCATCTATGTGCACAGATAGGTGAGAGAAAATACAAAGCAGATTACCCATCTAGCTGCTTTCTTCCCACAAGTTGAGTGGGGAATAGTACCACCAAACTCAAGTTTCAATTGTCCTTTTTTTGCCTGCGAAAAAAAATATTAGTAGGGAGAAAGTGGAGAACATTATTGAATATATGACACATCACTTGTCTGACTCCCAGCAGGATTGTGTTACCTCTGACAGCGACATCATCAGTTTAGGTCAGAGTTCTGCACAGTCCTGCTCCTCCGCCACTGCCACAGTTAATTTTTTACATTGTGGACGTTCACTTCCGTCAGTAAAACATCTAACATACCTTCCACCTAGTCCCTTTATGCCACAGCTCTCGAGGGAATAAGGAAAATATTTTGTAACAACAACTTCTTTCAGCTGATTTATTGGATGAAATGAACACTCATCCTTTGTACTCAGAGGGTATGGGGCAGAAATATAGATCGAGGACATAATTAAAATGAATAGCTGTGTTTTTGGCCCTGTAAGCCATGAATTCTAGAAAGTTGTACACAATTTAAAATGTATTTTAGTGATCCTTGCAGTTGTAAAACACATTTTAGAAATAGACATGCATTTCCTTCACATTTTCCCTTATAGTGGCAAGAAAAAAAGAGGGGGATTGACAATGAGGTCTTGTCTACATCAATGCATGTCAGTGGAAGAAGTGGCTGATGAGGGACCTGCCTAAACTTTAAGTGAAAAATTGAGAAAAGCAGATTGTCACGTGACCTTAAGTATGAAAAGCGCATGGAAGTGTAGTGTCCATGTGATGGCTGCTGGAATCAGCAAGCAGAGCGGAATCCTGATATATAAATAACTATTACACACTGTTAGGATTGGGCTTGATACAATACTTACTTTTATAACTAAAGGGGTAGTCCAGGTGTGGGCTTCTGAATTTTTTCAGCGCGCACACTGCACACTTTTAGGATTCTCCCATGCCGGCAGCAAGAGTGAACGGTCATATGAGCACAAGTATGCGATTTGCTTACTACCACCCACATTCCAACCAGATGTGTCTGGCCTCACTCAGTATACTTGTATTGAGTCTGCCACGCATGTATAGTGAGCATGTAACCACATGTATACTAATCACATACTTGTGTTTTTGTGACTTCCAACTCTCACAGCCGGCACCAGAGAATCCTTACAGCATATAATGCATGCAATGTTAGAATTGAGAAATCTTCAGTTGCATAGAGTGATTGCAGTCTTTCATCACAAACGTGGACAACCCCTTTAATGCTCCTTACATGAGGAGCTTTTTTGAGGAAGAAGTGGGGTTTCAATTCGAAACCCATAAATAAAGCACCTTGTCATCCACACCACGGACTGGATCTTCAGAACCACCAGTAGTACAGAAATACATCACCAAAGTCCCCGTCAGTACAGAAACTCAGCATCACAACCCTCATTAGTACATGAAAACATCACCAAAACAACCATCAGTACAGAAATACATCAACAGAAGCACTATCTTTACAGGAATACATTTACCAGGAAAATCATTAGTACATTAATTCAGCACCAGAACAACCATCAGTACATGCTACATCAATTGTAATGTCAGGTCAGACCCATAAACATTTGTATCACATGAATCTACAACTCAGAGTATGTTATCAGTCATCGGCAGACCATACAGGAACCACAGACCTAATAAGATGTAATCGGTATCACAAATAAACATTTACTTCTGTGTCAATTATAGATGAAGTTGTCTCTGATTGGAGTCCTTTTTTTCTTCATCTTATCCTGACACCATTATGACTTTTACATACACAGCTAGTCTGAAGATTTCCATGTTCTCCAGTCTTCCCCCAGCACATCCCAACACAATCCCCTTAAAAATAATAGTGTATTTTTATTCAGGAGCATTATAATATCTGCCCTACGCTGTGCTTCTGAATTGATTATTGCCCATCATCATTTATTTTATAGGCAATTTTGTGCTAAAGTACCTCTTCTATTAGACTGACGCAGGTAGCCTTAACTCCGGACATGTATCGGTGAACCTTGGGCATTCTTGAACTTGATTTTTAACTAGTTTTGGTACATGCAGTCAGATTGTCACTAGGTTTATGCTGTTACATCTGAGAGGACTATTTTATATGAGGCATCTCTTCTAGTCTATACAATAATGAGCGCCTCAATATTTATGACCTCTAGCTATCCCCTCTCCCCCATAATTGATTGGCATCTTTCTGCCTATGCATAATGTAGGTAGAAAACTGTCCTTCAATGGTGAGGGCGTGGTTAGACAGTTAATTGTTAAGAAGTCTAGCAGAGCACACTAGCTGTAACGTGACCATTTGTAAAATTTAGTGACATGGTAAAATTGTGTCTGTAGATGCAAATATGAAGTGGTGGCAAAAAAGTGAAATTAAATTTTCTTTATTATCAATATTAATACATTCAATATGCTCTTAGATCATCTTAAGGAGCCATTAGAAAGACATATCTCAAAGTTGAAGAAGGTGCGATTAGTCCGTGCCAACAAGAGGGAAGGTCTAGTACGAGCACGACTACTTGGAGCTTCCAAAGCAACAGGAGAAGTTTTGACCTTTCTTGATTGCCATTGTGAATGCCACATAGGCTGGTTGGAACCATTAATGGAAAGGTATGTTAACATCTGGAATGTTATAAAACCTACAAATGTTAGTTCACTGATTTAGTATTTCTAGGGTCGGAGAGAAGTAAAATAATTTTATCTTATTAGGGTAGTGATATTGGTAAGACAATGGTTTAGATGAATGAACAGATTTCACAATATATCATTTTAAAGGGTGTGTCTTATCTGTCTTCTGGAGTGCAACATTCACGAAGTTTCCAGCTTTTTGGTTTCTGGGGAGCTGTGAGAGGCTGCTTGATTGGCAGTTTGGACCATCAGCATCTTTTATGTCCCTAGGCAAGGAACTGTAAATAATCATAATCATATCATAAATAAATTAAAAATCCTGTTCTTGAGAACAAAGCATATTTTTTTATAACTACCGTAATTATAAAAAAAAAAAATAACTTTACAATCACTTTGCAATTTTAATTATTTAAGATGATGATACCAAACCTATATTAGTATCTTAGAATTTAGTAATAAAGTTGCAAAGCACAATAAAAATATCTATAGAAAACAATGCTTAAAAAATAGATAAAAATATAGTTTTATCATCGACAATGATAAAAAAAAATAATTTGAGACATGCAAATCAGACACACAAGATACTACAATAACTAGGTTAGCGATGACACCACCAATGACTTCTGAATAGAGTTGTGTGAATCCACAGATGTTCGGGTTCACCGAGTCCGACTGGACTTAAAAGGACTTTTTGGCAGCTGATTTTTTTTTTTTTTTTTTTTTACAAATCAAAGCTGTTATTAACCCCATATATTACCATGATTGCCACTACTCCACAGCAGGATGAGCTGGTTAAGCACCAGGGTTGACCCATTTTTTTCTAATTATTTATTTACTTTTACACTCCACCCTGGGACCCAGAGGGTTAGTGTGAGGGCAACCAATCAGACGCCGGCAGTCTGACTACAATCAATCACAGACGTTGTCACAGAAGGTGGTCTGGTGAAGCAGTGCATATTCATAAGGTTTAATGAGCTGATCCGGATGCAGTATGACAGCTGTAAGGCAATTCAGTAACTATGAATATTATATCTGTTAATATTATATCCGTTGGTTGGGCCGCCCAGCCTAAAAATAGCAGGATGCAGCCACCCAGGATTGCCGCATCCTTTAGATTCAACAATGCCCAGACCTTTACCCGGCTCTTCCCAATTGACCTGGTGCAGTGACAATCGGGGTATTAAGGGGTTAATGGCAACTTACAGCTGCTACTAAGCCCTAGATTAGTAATGGGAGCCGTCTGAGACACCGCCCATTACTAATCTGTAAGTGAAATGAAATAAGGGCAGACATTAAAAAAATCCTTTATTTGAAATAAAATACAAAAAACTCACACTCTTTCACCCCTTTATTAACTGTGACTAATCTGGCTTTGCTACATCTGAAGTGACAGCTTACGGCTATAGAACATGACCGTACGCTGTAACTTCAGGGAGAGACTGAGCCTCAGCGGTGATATCACTCAGGTGAATTTTCGGTCACACCTGGAGGTTCCCACGGTTCTCCACCTGTGACCGCAGGTAGCCTGACCTCAGGTGAGGTCACGGAGTTCATTGAGGTCAAGTTACCTGCGGTCACAAGTGATGGACCATGGGAACCTCCAGCTGTGACCACAACTAACCTGTAATGCCTGCCTGGATCCACAGACTCAGACGGGCTGTAATGGACAGGCTAGAGGGAAGCCACTCACCAAGCAGGACCCCTAGTACCCTGAAACCCTTTAACCCCTATACAGGGATTTGGTATTACACAGGGCACAAGGTGATAACTACCTGTGGAAGGCTGCAGTCCGAGAGAGTAGTCGTCAGGCAGGGTCAAACCAGGAATTGCAGAACAGGGACAGAATCGGCAGGCAAGGACATAATCAGCAAATGAAGCAGAGGTCAAATCCGTATCAGGCAGCGAGGTACATAAACGACAGGCAGAAGGGTAGTCAGAACACAAGAAAGGTCAGCGCACAGGAATCAAAATACAAACAGCACAGGAACCAGGAATACAGACTATCTTTGGCAGTGGTCAGATGACAGGAGGGGGAATAAGAAGGGTGTGGTGTCTTCCCATTAGCTGCAGGTGAATGATGGCAACTTCAGCTGTAAAACACACAACACCTACAGTCAGCCAGTGATACTGCAGGTTTCAGGGAAACCCAGCCTAGTGGATGAGCGAAGCCTGTGCTCAGCAGAGCCACAGGCACCGACTTCTCTCCTATCACCAGCACTATCCATGGCAGGAACACGGCGTTGCCTGGCGATCGGGGACATAACATAACCTGAGTGATGTCACCACTATGGCTCATTCTCTGCCTGAAAGCTACAGCACGCGGTCATATTCTATGTCCACACGCTGTCATTTCAGATGTAGCAGAGGCGGGATCGCCGGGGGACCTTGTGTGGATTACGTCGAACCTGGGTCTTTTGGGGGTTAATAAAGGGGTGAAAGAAGGTGTTGTTGTTTTGGGGTTTTTTTGGATGTTATTTCAAATAAAGGATTTTTTCCGTGTTTTATTTTCACTTACAGATTAGTAAAGGGGAGGGTCTCATTGCTAATCTAGAGCTTAGTGGCAGCTGTGGGCTGCGATTAACCCCTTATTACCCTGATTGCCACCGCACCAGGGTAATCGGGAAGAGCCGAGTAAAGTTCTGGGATTGTCTCATCTAATGGATGCGACAATCCTTGATGGCTGCTGGCTGCTATTTTTAGGCTAGGGAGCACAATAAGCATGGCTCTCCCCAGCCTGAGAGTACCAGCCCCAGCTGTCAGCTTATTGATGGCTGGGTATCAAAATTGAGGGGGACCACATGTCGTGTTTTTTAAAAATTATTTATTTAGATCATAAAAAAAGCAGCATGGGGTTCCTCTTATTTTGACACACAGCCAAGATAGCCACACAACAGGGTGCTGCAGCCTGTAGCCGTATGCTCAAACATAGCTGGGTATCACGCCAATGTTTTTTTCTTTTCATTTATTTAGTTTTACAGGACAATATAGATCCACAGACAGGGTCTGTGATCGCAAGCAGTCAGACACTGTCACGCTGGCTGGGGGTGCATCTGACTGTAACCAATCACAGACGCCGGTGGGTGGGGAAAGCCGTGCTTATGCATGAGGCTAATAAACAGCCCTGGGAGTAGAATAAGAGTCTGCGGGAGCATTGTGACAGCCGCATTGGAGATTCTGTAAGTATAGCGCCCCTGCTGTATTTTTTTTTCTTTTTTCTTTCTTTTTCCTTAAATTGTTTTTATTAACGAAGTGCATCAATACCACCCAAAGTTTCCTGAGCACTCTGGGCCCCGGCATTGAGGTACCTTTGAACCTGCGCAGGTTTGAGGGCGGACTCAAACCTGCACAGGTTCAAAGGTACCTCAATTCCGGGCCCAGAGTTCTCAGGAAACTCTGGGTGGTATTGATGCACTTGGTTAATAAAAACAATTTACATCACGATTTCCCATCACGATTTGTAAAATCAATCAGGAAGGGCTTAAAATTTAGGTCAGAAACCAGACAAAGAATTGCCATGCTGCTTCTTTTTTCTGCACCCAAAACTGTAAGGAAAAAAGAAACAACGTGTCTACAGCATTTCTAAATTCTCATAGACTTTGCTGGGAGAAAGACATATAGTTTTAAGCAACAAACTGCATAAAAAAAAGTTGCAAAAAACGCAGCATGCGCACAGGGCCTAACACAGACTTCTCTGAGAAGTCCAGAGTGCGTGCATGGACACTAGGGTTACATTTTGGGTTCACCTATCACTACTGCTAAATGTTTGAGCAAAACCATAAGGAATATGGGCAATTAAGCATTGAAAATGGATACGTATAACAAAAAATAGTCAAACAGCCCAAGGTAATCAATACTTTAAGAGGACGCTCAGTAGGATCAGCCTCATAAGACGTCTTTATGACAAGTAGGAAGTTGAATAAAAGGTTACCTTGATATCTGTGATCCTAAGGCAGAGCTACAGCGGCGGCAGAGCTGTGTACCGCACACCTCCATTTAATTGATTGCGGCCGTTCAAGTGTACTGCAGATTGGCACCTATTTACATAAATGCCTAGTTGTCAATATTAAATGCTTGTGAATACTGCAGCATTCAGCTTTCTAAATCTGCTCAATGAATTCTGATTCTGTATCTCAACATTTTTTTTTTTTTTATTTTTTGTCAGGATCAGGGAAAAGGAAACTGCTGTGGTGTGCCCTGTAATTGATGTGATTGACTGGAATACCTTTCAATATCTGGGCAATTCTGGAGAGCCTCAGATTGGAGGACTTGATTGGAGACTTGTCTTTACTTGGCATGTAGTCCCAGAGCGAGAACAAAAACGCAGGCGTTCTGCCATTGATGTCATTAGGTGGGTACATTGCAACTGTCCTATAATAAATCTAAGATGCTTTAAACATGTTTCATTTTTCTCTATCGATCCATCCATCCCTTCTAGATTTTTCAATATTACTTGATGGATTAACACTGTTGGAAGAAAGATCTAGTGCAAGCCCACATAGGTCCACTAGGCTCTTCTCTGATGTTATTTTGATAGTATTACGCAATTGAGTTGCTGGTCTTCCTCTTTGACTTGTTCCTTCTAATCTTCCAACCATGATGTCCTTTTCCAGTGATAGCTTTCTTCGTATAATGTGTCCAAAGTAAGGAAGGCGTAACTTGGTGATTCTTGCTTCAAGTGACATGTCTGTTTTGATTTGTTCCAGTATTGATTTATTTGTTCTTTTTGCCATCCATGGTATTGATAACATCCTTCTCCCGCACCACATTTCGAAGGCGCTGATTCTTCTTCAGTCTTGGTTCATTATTATCCAGGTTTTGCATCCATATGTTACTACAGAAATGACCAGACTATGTACGAGCCGTATCTTCATAAAATAAATATTTATATATTCCACATGACTAGACACCTGTATGTATGTATGTATGTATGTATGTATGTATGTATGTATGTATATATATATCATGTATGATATAAATAAATAATAATAATAATAATAATAATAATAATAATATATATATATATAATCATTGGGGAACAAGAAAATAGGTGTCTGAGATATTTAACCTGTTTTTCGGCCACTTTTTGTTGCTGATTCTAAATCTGCTTTTCTTTTTCTTCTATCAGCTTTAGTTAATGAGATGTGTTATACCCTATGTACCGTATTTCTCGCTTTATAAGACGCACTTTTGTTCCCCCAAATTTCGGGTGAAAGTAGGGGGTGCGTTTTATAATCAGAATATACGGATTATATACTGCAGGGCCCAGGGGAGGTGGGGGCAGCTCTGGAGGCTGGTGAAGGCTGCAAGAGGCAGTGGGAGATCTCCTGCTCCCGCTCATATAATATGCACTTCCGCTGTCCATCGCAGTGGTGCTGAAACCGCACCGCAGTGATGGGCTAGGGGAGCGGGGCATATTATATGTGCCTGCGCGCCCCTTTGATGGCACATGCCCCCCCCCAGTGTTAGATATGGCCTCCATGCTGCTGCCCATAGTAAAATAAAAAAGTCTTTACCTCCTCCAACGTCTCTCCCCGGTCTCCCTGCTGCCGCTATGATCAGGCACGCAGAGATGATGTAACTCTGCTGTGCCGATCACATGACCGGCACCGAGAACCAAGAAGTGCAGGAGCTCAGCAGCACGGAGGGAGATACGGGAGGCCAGTACTGGAGAAGGTAAGTAAAGAGTTTTTTATTTTACTATGGGCAGCAGCATGGGGGCCATATCAAACACAGGGGGACGTGTGCCATCCATAGGGGCCATGGGCAGCATGGGGACGTGTGCCATCCATAGGGGGCCATATCAAACACAGGGGGACGGTATGTGGGTGTGACACTGCCGTAGCGATAATGTTCGCTATGGCAGCGATCACCACATATCGTTACAACGACGAGGGCGGGTGCTATCGCACTCGACATCGCTAGCAATTGCTAGCGATGTCGTAGCGTGTAAAACGGCCCTTAGGTTACCAAAGTTTTCTGGGAAAAGATCCAAGTGGCTGTGGAGATAATGCTCCTTGATACTCATTGTACAGCCAAGGTGATGTAAAGAAGATATCATTCTTTCTACTTTATGGGAGAGGGATTGTCTCCTTACACCCCAGCACGCTACATCAGATTAGTAGTCCTGGCTGGGTGTGTGAACTTGTCGTGTGGGCTGTGAACCTGTGACGTCGGCTAGCCAAAACCAGATGATGACTCGTACGCACAAGGAGACAAACAGTTATTTTCAAACAAAACTTTATGCAATAATTAATTCTGAACTAACAGTTTCACACTCCAGATAGCAGGAATATAACTTCCAGCCTGTTACAGTTTTGTACAGCAGTATCAGCCACAGTTCAAGTTCCTACTGGGTTGCTTCAGATCTAAAGGGGGCTTTACACGCTACGATATCGTTATTGATTTATCATCGGCGTCACGTCGTTAGTGACGCACATCCGGCGTCATTAACGATATCGCAGCGTGTGACACTTTTGTGCGACCTAAAACTATCGCAAAAGCGGCCAAAATCGTTTGCCTCGGAGAGGTCGTCCTAAAACAAAAAATCGTTATCTTCTAATTAACGATTTTGTTCCTCGTTCCTGCGGTAGCACACATCGCTGTGTGTGACACCGCAGGAGCGAGGAACATCTCCTTACCTGCCTCCACCGGCAATGCGGAAGGAAGGAGGTGGGCGGGATGTTTACGTCTCGCTCATCTCCGCCCCTCCGCTTCTATTGGACACCTGCCGTGTGACATCGCTGTGACGCCGCACGACCCACCCCCTTAGAAAGGAGGCGGATTGCCGGCCAGAGCGACGTCGCAGGACAGGTAAGTCCGTGTGATGGAGGTGCGCGATTTTGTGCGCGATGGGCAGCGATTTGCCCATGTCACACAAACTATGGGGGCGGGTACGCACGCTAGCGATATCGGTACCGATATCGCAGTGTGTAAAGCCCGCTTAACTGGTCCTGTGAGTCTCCCTCTCACGCAACCAGTCCAGATTTGCAGCACACACTGTGATGGTCATCTTCCCTTCCCACAGTCCCATGTCCAGTCTCCTTAAGGGTCCCATCCTATCCAAATCAAGGCTTGGTGCTCTTGGATGTTTAGAGGGAAACCATTTGAGTAGTAGACTATGTGCCCACGCCAATTTAAGTTTAACCGGGTACCTTAACGTTTAAGGGGCCTGGCCACTAGAGTCCTGACCTCCGCATCCTATTGTTGGGGACCACTCAATACGAGGATTGATCTCTCATTTCAGCACTGTTCAAACTCTGTCTCTGTCAACACTATATCACCCTCCATCTCCTCTCAACTTCCTTTTTTGCCAAACCACCCACTATGCGATCTTCACGACCGAGTGAGTATACATCTGTCACTTTTGCTCATTAGGACTTCACTGACTCCTCTTGAACGAACAGTCACTTTCCCTTTCATTTGACACATCCCATGCTGGGCAAGTCCCAAAGCTTAACTATTGCTGACCGTAAAGTCTGGCAACTTCCTATACAAATACCATGCATCACATTACCACATACATACATTAATTAATTTACATTACACCTTATTATACATCACACCATGAACACTACGTATCACAGGAACACATTACAAAATATCACATTACATTACAATTCACTGCATAATCACAAAAGACTCAGGACATTATTCACAATACACAACAATAATGCGATTGGTGTCTTCAGGGGCTGGAATATGACAGCTATAATCCACCAGTCTTAAACTAGTTCAGTGGAATTATCTGCTTTATAGTTCTCAAGCAAATTCTGTACAACTATAGTGAATGAAGACCTTGCATCTGCCTCAGCATGGTTCAATGATTCTTTGAACTATTTATCTTTCATGATTCATCTGATTTGAGGGCCATCAAAAATACTCTCCTTTTAGCTTCTCCATGGTCAGTGCTGGAAATTTTCTGCAGATGTAGGCAAAGCATCTTCTCTCTTTGTTTAGGGCCTTTACAAACTGCTTCATTAAACCTAATTTGATGTACAGTGGTGGTAAAATGATCTTATTTTTGTTAACCAATGCTTCTGCAATTACATTCATTTTTCCTACTACCATGTGTTCTCACAGAGGCCACTGTTTTCTCACCCAACTCATTTTTTTTATCTACTATCCCAGAGATAACTGGGAGACCTAAGGGTGCTTTACACGCTGCAACATCGCTAACGATATATTGTCGGGGGTCACGTCGTTGCTGACGCACATCTGGCGCCGTTAGCGACATCGTAGCGTGTGACACCAAGGAGCGACGATCAACGATTGCAAAAACGTCAAAAATCGTTGATCATTGACACGTCGCTCCTTTTCATAATATCGTTGGTGGTGCATGCCGCTGGTTATTTGTCGTTCCTGCGGCATCACACATCGCTATATGGGACACCGCAGGAATGACGAACATCTCCTTACCTGCGTCCACCGGAAATGAGGAAGGAAGGAGGTGCGCGGCATGTTCCGGCCGCTTATATCGCCCCTCCTCTGCTATTGGGCGGCCGCTTAGTGACGCCCAATAGCAGAGGAGGGGCGGAGATAATGACTATGACGCTGAACGCACCTCCCCCTTGAAGGAGGGATTTTTCGGCAGTCACAGCGACGTCGCTGAAAAGGTATGTGCGTGTGACGCTGCCATAGCGATAATGTTCGCTACGGCAGCGATCACCAAATGTCGCACGAACGACAGGGGCGGGTGCTATCTAGCGATGTTGCAGCGTGTAAAGCACCCTTTAATGTATTCATTTTGCTGTCCTAGGAGAGTATTTGCCATCTTTAGACCCACACAGATTGGGCCACTGGTGATCGTGGTATTATATTTTCTGTAGGACTAGAGCAATTGAGTTTTGCCCTTCAGTCATTTTTAATTGAGTGACCTATTGGGATTCATCCATATGTGTTACCATTGTGTAACATGCCACCAATAGTCGGTACAGAATCACAGATGATCCGTTACATATTAACCCCTTCACCCCCGGTGATTTTTCCGTTTCTTAGTTTTGTTTTGTTTTTTTTTTTTGCTCCCCTTCTTCCGAACCTTTTTTATTTTTCCATCAATCTCGCCATATAAGGGCTTGTTTTTTGCAAGTTGTACTTTTAAATGAAACCATTAGTTTTACCATATAGTGTACTGGAAAACAGCAAAAAAAAATTCCAAGTGCAGAAAAATTGCAAAAAAAAAGTACGATTGCATGATTGTTTTTGAGATATTTTATTCACCGTGTTCACTGCATGGTAAAACTTATGAGTCAGTGGGATGCCTCAGGTCCGTACGAGTTCATAGACACTAAACATGTATAGGTTTACTTTTATCTAAAGGGTTAAAAAAAACCATCTATGTCTCAGCGTTGGCTTATTTTTTGCATCTCGATCTGACATTTTTAATGGTACCATTTTTACGCAGATGCTATGTTTTGATTGCCTGTTATTGCTTTTTGCGCAAAATTTGTAGTGACCAAAAAACAAAATTTAGCATTTGGATTTTTTTTGTCTTTACGCCGTTTACCAATCAGATTAATTGATTTTATATTTTGATCAAGCATTTCTGAACGCGGCAATACCAAATGAGTATATTTTTTATTTTTTTAACCCTTTAGTTTTCAATGGGGCAAAAGGGGGGGTGATTTGAACTTTTTTAGTTTTTTTTTTTTTTTTAAGTTTTCAAAACTTTTTTTTTTCTTTTTGTATAGTCCTAGGGGACTATAAGGATCAGCAGTCTGATTGCTCATTCTTTTCTGTTGATCACAGCTGCACACCTGAGATTAGCAGAAAAACTCACTTCTTGTCACTGGCAGCAGCCAACCGGGTGAAAGAGGAAGTGACACATGCTAGCTACAGGAGTTATCACATGACCTTGTGCTACCATAACAACCATCGGCTCACAGTGATCACGTCACTGCAACGCCGATGGAGGCTGGTGAGTACAGATCTACCGCCCTGGGGATTTAAATAGCTCTATCACATTTTGACAGCGTCATTTAAGGGGTTAACAAGGCACGGGCGGAATGCGATTCCACTCGTGCCTGTAAGGCACACATGTCACCTGTACAAATTAGCTTACATGTGCGCGGATCCCTGCCGGCTACCGGCAGCAGCTGGGGGGATTGGACTATGACCGCTTAGGATGTCATATTACTGCCCACGATCGTTAAGAGGTTAACTAATACCTTAATATATTATTTTTTTAATTGCAATTATTTGTCACATACCTTACAGACCAGCTTTGATTCTATAATGAATACACTTGTCAAGGAAAAAATTCCCAAATTCATGTGTGAGCAACTGTAAGTTATCTCAAAAAGTAGCGCTGCTGCAAAAAAATGAATGACATATTCTGATTTAGAGGGCTGAATATACCAACAATCAAGCCTAATACCTGTGGCACCCCAATTTTTATTTGTTCCCCACTGTAATATAATATATGTGTATATGTATGCAGCATGTGAAATAAGTATTGAACATATCACCAATTTTCAAAGTAAAAATATTTCTAAGGTAACATTCACACGTTTGGTCAGTATTTTACATGAGTATTTGTAAGCCAAAATCAGGAGCAGAAAAAATCAGAGGAAAAGTATAATAGAAACATGTGCACCACTTCTGTATTTATTACCCACTCCTGGTTTTGGTTTAATACTAATGTAAAACACAGACCAAATAAAGGTGTTCATGAAATAGCACTTAAAGGTGCTATTGACATGGATTTTAGTAAGAACCCATCAAAAAGAAAGGAATAAAGTATTCAACACTTACTGAAATGTATTCAATACTTCAAACAAAAGCCTTTATTGGTGATGACCACTTCAAGACCCTTCCTGTATGGAGAAACAAGTCACATGCAGTGCTAAGGTGTGATTTTTAGTCTATTTTTCCACAAAAATACTCTTCAAATCTTGAGGGCTCCGTGGGCTCCTTCTATGAACTCTGACTTTTGCCAAGAAGTGTAGATTGGGTGCAGGAATATTGTGTAAAATTTCACCACCAAATCTGCATCTCTTAGCAAAACAATCGGCGGTTTTCTGCCAGGAGATGCAGGTCTGTGAACTCCGTAAACTTTACTGAGGTCAGGTTACACCTGCAATCACAGGTGGAGGACCATGGGAACCTCCAGCTGTGACCGCAAATAACCTGACTTTTACAATCTGGGTTCGCCCATCACTAATCGTTACATACACCTTGCTCTATATTACACGGTAAGATACTGAAATATATTGATGTGCATTGTCTTTTTGTAATAAGATTTCATTTTTAACGCTTTTTTTTGTCTTTTGTACACAATATTTGCTGCTATTATGTGCATGAAATTTCTTTTCTAGTTCCCCAACTATGGCTGGTGGATTGTTCTCTGTGAGTAAGAAGTATTTTGAATATCTAGGAACTTATGATACTGGAATGGAAGTATGGGGAGGAGAAAATCTTGAATTTTCATTTAGAGTAAGGAATACACTTTTTTTTTTTTTTTCCTCAAGTAGGACCTTTATGGTAAAATTTGATTTAAAAATGTGTATATACATTTTACCATCTTTTATTCTTTGTAGATCTGGCAGTGTGGTGGGACACTTGAAGTTCACCCATGTTCCCATGTGGGACATGTCTTTCCCAAACAAGCCCCATACTCTCGTAGTAAAGCACTAGCCAACAGTGTGCGAGCAGCTGAAGTGTGGATGGATGACTATAAAGAGCTTTACTACCACCGAAATCCACATGCTCGCTTGGTAAGATGCCTGATATAAATATAGTATTGGAAAAATGATTGGATAATATACAAATCTGGATCTTCACAATAGGTTTGACAATAAAGAAGGCCAAGTATATTCTAATGTACTGATGCCTAAATGGCAATCTCTGGGCCTCATTTGGTTCCTGAAAACAAAGTATATTTTAATCAGTAGATCCTTGATAATAATGGTTCCCACAATTGGATCTATTTACGGTAAGTGTTTCTCTGCTGAGCTGCCTTTATAAATTGAGTCAGTGACGTGCGAGCTCCGGAGGCTGTGTTAGCGCTTATGTCTGTGAATTGATTTATGTGTAATCTTTCCTTATTTATAAAGAGGTGAAAACAAAACAAACATTTTGTTTATACAGTGAATTGTTTTATGATGATGCAGCAGAGACACATGTTCCTGTGATAAAACAGGGAGGGAAATATGTTTCCTCACACAAATTCCGCCCATCGCTCCCTATGTGATGTGCCAAAAGTTTGCCAAGACAGCCAGGGGCCTGTGGAAGATTCCCGTGCCCGTCATAATGGTGCACCTGTGAGTGCCAACCTGTCCAGGTGTTCATAGGAGACCATTCTGTATACAGCAATACTGTAGTATTGCTATATATCATCGATTGCAGGTTCAGGTCTTCTAAAGAGTCTAAAAATATATTTTTTTAAATATTAAACATGAAATTTGAATTACTCCACTTCTCCTGAATTTAAAATGAAAGATTTAAAAAAAAAAAAAAAACAAGCAAAAAAACAAGGCGGTATTGTGTGTCAATAAAAGTCCAATCTACAAAAATATAAATTGAAATAACACAAATTTGCAAGAACTGTAAAAAGAAAAGCAAATTAAACCTCTTAATTTATTTATTTTATTTTTCATCACAGCTCTGGAAAAAAATGCAGTAAGCCAAAAAAACGATATAGCTCAACCAAAATGGTATCAATAAAAACATCAGGTCACCCCAAAAAAGCAGGCCCTCACACAGCCCCATCTACTGAAAAATGAAGACATTACAAGTCTTGTAAAGTGGCAGCGCATACACATTTTTTTTTTTATTACTAATTTGCAATTTTTTCTTCAACACTTAAAGGAAAAAAACAAAACAAAAATGATGCATGTTTTGTATGTTCGTAATCATGATGACTTGAAGAATCCTATTTCCAGGTCATTCTTACTGCACAATGAACGCCATAAAACAGAACACCAAAAAAACTAAGCCAGAATTGCAGTTTTTTTCTCAATCATGTCACACTTGGATTTTTTTCCTGTTTTTCAGTGGTAAAATTAATGGCATCATTCAAAGTGTAGCACTTGTCCCGTAAAAAAAAAAACCCTCATAAGGCTGCGATATGTGGTTGAAAATATAAGTTATGTCACTTGAAAGAAAGGAAATAACGAACCATCAAATACCAAAAAGTTTCCCAATCCTGCTATATACCCCCCATCCTGCTCATATACCCTCATCCTGCTCATATACTCCCGTCCTGCTCATATACTCCCGTCCTGCTCATATACCCCCGTCCTGCTCATATACTCCCGTCCTGCTCATATACCTCCGTCCTGCTCATATACCCCCGTCCTGCTCATATACCCCCGTCCTGCTCATATACCCCCGTCCTGCTCATATACCCCCGTCCTGCTCATATACCCCCGTCCTGCTCATATACCTCCGTCCTGCTCATATACCCCCGTCCTGCTCATATACCCCCGTCCTGCTCATATACCCCCGTCCTGCTCATATACCCCCGTCCTGCTCATATACCCCCGTCCTGCTCATATACCCCCGTCCTGCTCATATACCCCCGTCCTGCTCATATACCCCTGTCCTGCTCATATACCCCCGTCCTGCTCATATACGGTACCCCCGTCCTGCTCATATACGGTACCCCCATCCTGCTCATACAGTAATATACCTCCATCCTGCTCATATACCTCCATCCTGCTCATAATATATCCCCATCCTGCTATATGCCCTCATCCTGCTATACACCCCCACCCTGCTATACACCCCCATTTTGCTATATACCCCCCTCATATACCCCCATCCTGCTCATAATATACCCCCATCCTGCTATACGCCCCCATCATGCTATACGCCCCCATCCTGCTCATATACCCCCATCCTGCTTATAATATACCCCCATCCTGCTATATGCCCTCATCCTCCTATACACCCCCATCCTGGTATACGGCCCGCATCCTGTGGCACATAAAAAAAAAAATAAACATTCATACTCACCTTACCTCACTCCCTGCAGCATCGCTCCTCAGTCTGTGTCTGCAGCAGCGCCCTGAGTGGAGCCGTTCCCCTGCAGCACCGCGATGTCCTCCTGTCTGTGCCGGCGGTGGCCACGTGTGGACACATGCGCACAGCGATGACGTCAACGCTGTGAGCACCGCTAATCTTCACACACAGCTGCTGCCGGCACAGATAGGAGGAGATCGCGATACTGCAGGGGAACGGTGACAGGTGAACATACTGATTCACTGCACCCCGCACGGATGATGATGCACGGGGGGCAGTGAATACAGCCGCACATGATCACTCCAGGCTGTAGTTGCCAGGGATGGTCGTTCAGGCCGGCTGTTTATCCCTCGCCTATCATACCGCCCACCTGTCAGCGCCGGCTTCAGCGCTGAGAGATGATGGGCGGGATGATGGGCGTGCATATTAAATGAGCGGGTCCACGTGGTCACGGCAGGCTGCTACAGCCTGCTCGTGCCGCAGATGACCCGCTCCACCGCAGCACCCTCATTCCCTGCAGCACTACATTCAGACTAAAAGACGCACCCCCCACTTTGTACCAACATTTGGGGGAATAAAGTGCATCTTATAGTCCGAAAAATACAGTACTTTTTTGCAATACTTATGTAATATTAAAATTATATTTTTACATGGAAATAAAGAATGATAAATCCCCAAAATCTTTCCCTCTGTCTGGTGCAGGGTCAGAGAGACCAATAGACCCAGCCTACTGTATCCTCACCCATCCCTTGTAGACTGTAAGCCCTCACAGGCAGGGACCTCTATCCTCTTGTACTAGTCTGTGCCTTGTATTGTTTATGATTTTTGTACTTGTCCCTTTTATGTATTGCCCTTTCACATGTAAAACGCCATGGAATTGATGGCACTATAATAATAATAATAATAATAATAATAAAATAGTATGTCAGATAGTGCAGCGCAAATGAACCGACCGATCCGCTTTATGTGGTTTCATCCACTTGTTGTTTTGTTTTGTTTTTGTTCTCAGGAGCCTTATGGAGATGTGACAGAGAGAATAGAACTAAGGAAGAAACTGCAGTGTAAACCTTTCAAGTGGTTTTTGGAAAATGTTTACCCTGAGCTACATGTTCCTGATGACAATCCAGGCTATTTTGGGATGGTAAGGTTTTAAACCTATTGAAATTGTAGTATGGCAGCATGGCATTATGTCTTATGGTACTAGATAGGATCCCACTGCTTATAGCTGTCTCAACATGTATAGTAATAAGGTGATCGCTATGTCTTGAGTACTACTAAAAGTAGTGACCCTTAGTTTCCGCTCCCTCCTGAACCCTAGACTCTTCTCTCTCGGGAGGAGAGTCGACAGTTGATGGCTTCCAGTTGTCACGTTTGGTGGTAGCCAGGGCAGATGGTAGGAGCAGGATTGTGCCTTTCTGGGCTTCGGATAAGAGAGGATACTAGTCTCTGGCCCTCGCTGTGGCCTTCTGGCTCGGAGGGACGGGGAATGGTTTTGGGGACCCTTCTCCTGTTAGAGAGGGTTTCATTAGATCAGTATCCTAGTGCACTTTTTGTGGCACATTTAGTCACTTTGATTTAGCTTTCAAAAATGAAGAAAAAATTAGTAAAGAATAATTGGCAACACAGGAAACTAGCTGTAATGGAGTAGTTAGTAGATGAAGGACCAGTTCTGCATTCTGCTCTCTTCTAATGTGTGACCCTTACACCGCTAATAGGCTTGAAAGCCACATACTATTAGAAGCAGCCTACATTATAGATTAACACATTTTGTGTTGACTCTTTAATATCAGATTACTACTCAACCATAGTACAATGGTATCGACTTTATAATGTATATTAACAGAATGGTATCGACTTTATAATGTATATTAACAGAAATTTAAAACTTGACTATAATGCCACAGAGAGGAATGTAATACAGAAATAAAATGTACACTTTACACTAGAAATGTTTAGATTTTTACACTTCCAAAGACCGTTCCAAAACTAGGAAAAATAAAGACAAAGCAATTCTTTTTAAAGTTGTATGGGAATCAATAAATTTCTAACTTCTAATCCACAGCTCAGAAATAAGGGAATGGCCAACTTCTGCTTTGATTACAATCCTCCTAGTGAGAATGATGTCACTGGACAAAAGATTATTCTGTACCCCTGCCATGGAATGGGGCAGAATCAGGTACGAGAAAAGAACGCAAAGTTACACATTTATGGTGACAGATACGTTTTATGTTCATAAATACATATTTACGCAGGCTTTGCACAGGTCTATTATGTTTAATTGGTTGTGTAGTTACAAAAATGTATTTGTCACTAATATAAAACCAACCTTTTTAAGTTGTTCTCCACAGAAATTTGATTTCTCTCTAGTAGTATACTGAAGAGATTGGAATTAATCATTTCTTTGGTATTCCATGTTGTTTTGAATATGTAGAGAATGGTATGTCCTAAAGCGCTGAAACCTGGTGTAAAACTATCCAAAGTGCCTAATTGAGTTATTTGCCAACTTTGTGCAGATTGGGCCTCGTTTGGTCATAAATTAATATTTGTACTCCATTTTTTGGCCAATGTCGAGAATGATAGGTCCTAGAGAGCTAACAACGCTCAAAAAGCTTCTAACACACCTGATGATTTCTCCCGTGCCTCCCCCATACTCTGGAACGCTCTACCTCAGCATATCAGACTCTCCCCTACAGTGTAAAGCTTCAAGAGGAACCTCAAGACCCACCTCTTCCAACAAGCCTACAACCTACAATAGCCCTCAGTCAAGTAGACCACTGCGCAACCAGCTCTGTCCTCACCTATTGTTCCATCACCCATTCCCTGTAGACTGTGAGCCCTCGCGGGCAGGGTCCTCTCTCCTACTATAACAGTCTGTTTTGTACTATTAATAATTGTTGTACGTATACCCTCTTTTACTTGTAAAGCGCCATGGAATAAATGGCGCTATAATAATAATATGCCTGTATGTGAAATGTGGTGCTGTTGTGAGTGATTTTGGTGAGTGGTACAGTTATTTTGGCCCTGCATGAAGAACAAACAGAAATTCAATTCTATATAGAATATATGCTACTGTAAAAAAAAAGTTTGGCTTTTAGGTAAAACTTCAGCTCATCGAGGTCTCCTCGTTAGAAACGGCTGCTGGAGACTGGGGTACCTCACATGGAGTGGCCTGTACATTCTCCAGACCTGAATCCCATAGATAACCTATGGGATCAGCTGAGTCGCCATGTAGAGGCTTATAACTTTGTACCACAGAACCTCAATGACCTGAGGACCACCTTTCAAGAATAGTGGGATGCCATGCCTCAACAGACAATAACTTCACTTGTGAAAAGCATGAGATGTCATTGTCGAGCTGTAATTGATGCTCAGGGCCATATGAAAAGTTATTGAAACATTGACATTTTGGAGGGTATAATAACCACTGTTGTGTTTTGGCTTTTGTTTTAATAAATTGTTGGAGATGAGGAAATCACCATTGCATGCTTCTACGTAAATGCCTTATTTTCATGATAAAATCTCACGTAGCGTGAAGTTTTTATGTTCTCCATAAACTTCACCCAAAAGCCAAATATCCCTAACTGGTTTATATGTGTGTGTAAAATATATAATATAATATAATATATATATAATGTATATACACACACACACACGAGTGTATATGTATATGTATATATATATATATATATATGCACACACCTCACAAAAAGTTAGGGATATTTGGCTTTCAGTTGAAATTTATGGAAAATGTGTATGCCTATATATTACACACGTGTGCATACACAGTGATATATTATAATACATATATAATACAATATATCATTGTTTTCTTCACATAATACCCAAATGCATAAATATGATTATGTAGTATTTTCATCTATGTAGTGATGGTTTTATATTAAAACAGAAATTGGTATCTTGAACTCAAAATTATACATTAATTCTCCCTTTGTATTTTTCAGTTCTTTGAATACTCTTCTTCTAATGAGATCAGATACAACACCCGACAGCCTGAGGGTTGTGTAGCCGTAGACCAAGGTTCTGACCAGTTGACAATGTTCTTGTGCCGGGAAAATGGCCAAAACGTGCCTGAAAATCAAAAGTTTATTTTGAGAGAGGTATGATTTAAACATGTTAATTCTGCCATCCCAAGCTGGTAAAGTAATGTCACGATTCTATTGGCTTAATCTATGTATGATTTCTGTGGTTTACATTAGACATCCCCATCTGCACAACATATTGTCAAAGGAACTTAATGTCAGAGGTTTCCACTTATCATCAGAAGAATAGGGCTATAACGTATTGTTTGTTGCCAAAGGGGTCAATATATGCACTTGCTATCTGGTCGTTTTACACTCAGACCTGCTTCCTCTCCATATCCATTCACTTCTATAGAATGGCTCTTGGGCATATGTTGTAGCATAGGAGCAAAAGTTCTACTCATCTCCTTCTCCTCTCAGCCACTACACACCTCTTCCCAAACTTTCCTCGATTACTCCCCGTTGATAAAGATGCTGCTTGCTGATCCTTGCAGTACTTAAGACCATTGGAGCGCTCAATTTCAGGCCATCAGTACGGGGTTGCTATCAGACAAGGAGTAGTGCCTGGGAGAGGTTGAAAATACCCCATCAGGCTGCTGCTTCCACAGCAAATAAGATTGTGCGGTGCATTAATACGGGCACAGTTGCTCATGACTCGAAGCTTGCTCTACCAATTTACCGACCACTGATCAGACCACATATATTGTGTTGTGCCCAGTTTTGGACACTATTGCACAAGAAAGACATAGTAGATCTTGTATAGATTTAATAAAGGTAGATCACATTACTCCCAGTCTAGAAAGCTATACACCCAAAGAAAAAAATCAATGACCACAAGCGATATCATTAATATATAATTTTATTGATACGTGAAGATAAAATTAGTATTTTACATATTAAGTTTCTTCATGAACTTTGTTTTGTATAATTGCCTCTTTACTATCTTATCAGAAAAAGGGTATTAAATAAATAGTGTTGTACACTCTGGGGAAAAATATATTAATCTGTATCTAAAATATACAACACAATATAGGAATAGTATTAAACAACTGAATGCGTACTCAATATTTAAATAAACTGCATATACCAAATATCAAACTTTCCATAAGACAGAGGACACCATATCAATAGGAACCCCAGGACTTTGACGCACGTTTCGCTCTAGGCTTTCTCAAGGAGACTCCTTATGATATACCTTGTGGTCATTGTGACATATTAGTATAGAAAGCAAATCAACTTTTGGGTTATTTAGTTCAAATAAATGCTTAAGGATCATCTTGTTACAATGATTACGTATATCATGGGTGAATATGGCAATCACTCTCCTGTATATACATAAGAATGAAACTAAAATAGGGGGGGAGTCAACTCTGTATGGTTTAGGGCTGCACAACCTATTCTAGTCTGAGGGCCACATTGTCATATTGAACAAGGGGGGCCGCATTCTCAGGGAGTATTGCCTACTGCCACATTTTTGGATATATGAAAATTTAAATATCGAAATATATTGCATGATGGATAAAAACGTGCACCTAGAATAATGGGGTCCCCTTCTTTCACAGTTTGCACTCCAGAAAGCAGGAGGCCATGGTTACTACAATTGAGAGAGCCACATACATAAACAGCCACATTTACCTCTTTTACACCTGTCTACAGTCCCCAGTAGGGGTCAATGGTCCCTATTCTTGTATTATTTATGGGGTGATGGTGAAATGACTGCATTTCACTTTCCCAAGATATGGAAATTGCTGTACAAACAAGAAGTTACATACAGACAAGCGTGCCTGTGGCCAGATATTTGGGAGCAACACAGAAAGACATGTTGTACATCCCTGGTCTAGATGATGCAAGCTGTACACAAATAGAGAATGGGATTGTGGGATTGTACGTGTCCTTACTGTAAGAGCATTCATCAGAAAAGGTATCATGGTCACTTTATTAAAAGTCATTGGTTTGGTTTTAAATTACTGGAGATTTGGTCCAGAGACTTATCATGATTGCAGGATATAATGCTGGGATGGGAAATTGGTTTTCTGCCTTTCTTTGGATCCATGCTCCAATAAGCTGATTTGGATGGATGGATGACTTTTTTTTTAGACTACAAAACTATGTTACTATGTAATCCATTTGTAGCTAGTAAAACAAGATGCTTCAGAGTTACCTAATATTCCTTAGATTTGAGTTTACAGTAAACAAGAAATCTACACTCGCCTATATATCTAGTATATTTTATAAAATTATTGATGAAAATGTTATCTGTTATGATGTTATCTGCTTATTTTAACTGTCACTTGTCTTTTACAGGATGGAACTTTGCTGCACCAGCAAACGCAAAGGTGTGTAGAAGCGGAGAAAACCACCAGCACGGGGAACGCTGCACCTTTGTTAAGACCGTGTTCTAACTCCGACCTTCAGAAATGGTTTTTCCAGGAAAGAAGTTGATCGAAACCATTGTCTACTGGTGCTTATCCCTTCCATGGAGGAGAATCAATATTTGCCCGTCTGCTGTCAGCAACTGATGTCATTGGCAAATATTTGTCACAAATCTCTAAATAGGAACTGTGCCGGGATCTTTGTGACTGTTCCGGTTTTAGATTTGACGTGCCTTATAGGACTATGGGTGGTGAAATGGTAGCTCTCTACAAGAATGGGACGCTTGTTTTTCAGACACTGGTGTAAGAATAAGAAGGTGAAATGTCTCTTTTTGGGTTTAAACAATAGAAATCAAACCAGATTATTTATGTGATTTGTTTGTTTTAAATTACTTTAAATTGTTTTATAACCTTTATTTCCTTTTGGTTGCTGGTCTAACCACTTTTTATGTCTTGCCGTCCTTATGTGTTTCTTATTTAGAAGACTGCTCAGGGTTAAGTAATGTGGCATGTCGTATATGGCACAAGAAGGACTGAGTGGTGTTTACGTAAATAGGTCCAGGTAGACCCATTTATTTGCCATAATTTAAATTCTTGTTTAACTTAATCTCAATTTTGCTGTGAAAAGCTTATTAATGTATAGCAAAGAACAACATACATGTGATTTTGTTAATGAGTATTCTTTATAAGACAGGTTGTCCTTTTTGTATACGTTAATAGATAAAAACTCTTGAGAAAAAATACTTATTGAAGTTTGTACTTAATGAATTGAGAAATCAGAGCTGCATACTATATTGACCTCAAATTAAATTGTTACTTTTAAAGATATGGTTATTTTTTATGAATAAATATTTTTTCCGCTTGTGTTTTACATTCAGTTTTATGCTACTATTTTAATGAATCTACGTTTTGACATTTACATTAATTTTACTAAATCTGAAATATCACTTTGTGTGACTTTCCTAATATAATATGTAAGTGTATGTGTGTATATATAATATGCTACTGCAAATAGTCGCTGATCAGCTAAAGTATAGGTGCCCTCACCAAACACATAAAACACCCTCTGATCTGGAGACTGCAGACAGAGTGGTCTATAGTAAGTCTATTCGTCTGTACACCACTCTTTAACCCCTTAACGACCGCGGGCCGTAAAATTACGTCCTTGCGGTCATAATGTTACTGCCCGCGGTCTGCCGGCAGCATCCTGCTGCGATCGGCACACATCTCAGCTGATTTTCACAGCTGAGATGTGTGCCTGCTAGGCACGAGCAGAATCGTTATCTGCTCGTGCCGTTTAACCCCTTATATGGCGCTGTCAATATGTGACAGCGCCATTATAAGCGCGTTCGCGGCAAACATTTACTTACCGCCCGATACCGGAAGTCACGTGACGCGATCACGTGACTCCCGATAGTTGTCATGGTAGCACAGGGTCATGTGATGACTCCTGTACTACACCTGACTTGCTTTCACTTTCGCTGTGCCAGCGGCACAGCAAAAGAGAAAGAGAGCGTATCTGCTGTTTACAGCCTTATAGCTGTGATCAGCAGATACTGCAGAGCGATCGGACTGCTGATCGCAATAGCCCCCTAGGGGGACTAGTAAAATAAAAAAAAAAAGTTAAAAAAAAGTTTTAAAAAATTAAAAAAAAAAAACAAAAAAACCTAAAAGTTCAAATCACCCCCCATTCGCCCCATTGAAAATTAAAGGGTTAAAAAAATAAAAAATATACACACATTTGGTATCGCTGCGTTCAGAAACGCCCGATCTATCAAAATATAAAATCAATTAACCTGATAAGTATACGGCGTAGCGGCAAAAAAATTCCAAACGCCAAAACGATGTTTTTTTGTCGCCACAACTTTTTGCGCAAAATGCAATAAGAGGCGATCAAAACGTAGCATCTGCGCAAAAATGGTACCGTTAAAAACGGCAGCTCCAGATGCAAAAAATAAGCCGTCATTGAGCCATAGATCCCGAAAAATGAGAACGCTACGGGTCACGGAATATGGCGTAAAACGTGCGACACTTTTTTCGGACAAACTTCCGATTTTTTTTTTTAACCCCTTATATAAAAGTAAACCTATACATGTTTGGTGACTACGAACTCGCACTGACCTGAGGCATCACACCCACACATCAGTTTTACCATATACTGAACACAGTGAATAAAATATCTCAAAAACCATAGTGCTATCGCACTTTTTATTGCAATTTTTCTGCATTTGGAATTTTTTTGCCGTTTTCTAGTACACTATATGGTAAAACTGATGGTTTCATGTAAAAGTACAGCTCGTTCCGCAAAAAATGAGCCCTCACATGACCATATTGACTGAAAAATAAAAAAGTTACGTCTCTCAGAAAAAGAATGGCGAAAAAAAAAAACGGAAAGCGAAAAATCGGCCAGTCGTGAAGGGGTTAAGATGGAGTGTAGAGTTGACCTGTAGACATGCGGTTCAGCCCAATCACCTCTGTGTGCATACTACACATTTGAGTGGTATCTTGGTGGGGTTTTCAGGATCTGTATTCCTACTGATTGGTAGCTATCTGTAGCGTCTATTATGTATTCAAAATGTGCATAATAAGAGTTACAATTTAAAGGAGTTTTCCCATGAACAAAGTACAGTTTAATCAATAGAGTTTAAAGTAGTACCGTAATTATTTCCACGACTTAAAAGTATGTTCCAGTGCTGAGATCTTATAAATCTGCCCCTGCTATGTACTGTGTAATGGCCGTGTCTGACCGTACAAGGACATGGTCTGATCATTCCACATCTCAATGTCAGACTGCTATGTACTGTCAGACACGGCTATTACACAGTACATAGCAGGGGCGCATGTAGTCCAGTTGTGGAAATTACTTTTATTCCGTTATTTACTGAATAAAATGTAAATTGTTTGTAGGACAACTCCTTTTAATTAAAGAAAAAAATTGTGCACAGAGAAAAACAATGTGAATAGTGATGCTTCTTATTGATCCCACGGTTAACTGTGGGGGAAAAAAAAATATTAACTTGTTTGTGTTTCAAAACCTACACATCCTAGCTGACAACTATAGGTATGTATAGAATCAGGATGATAGCACCAGTATAGCACTGCTTTTAGGTTATATATGAAAATCCTGGTGACTGGTGCACTTTAATACAGTAGAAATCTCATGTCCACTGTGCTTCTTTTTTATGCACCATAAACTGACCTGCTGTGTTTTTTTTTTTTTGTTTTTTTTTCTTTTCCAAGCCACAGCATGTCAAATTCTCATGCGGGTATGCATGGTCTTCCGTTCGGAATTTCCTCATAGGCTTGCATTAGATGCTGAATTTCCGCAGGCGGAAACGCATAAACAGATGCATGTAATCTGCAACTAATGATGTCAATACCAAAAGGTTCAAAAACAAAACTGATTTTAATTAAAGGGAACCTGTCAGGTCCATTATACCCTCTGAGCCAACAGCATTTACATTTGCATGTCCAAATTCCCTTCCTAACCAGCACTGTATAACATCAATCTCTAAAATAAAACTTAAGAAGCCTTTTATTACCTCAGTTTTTCTTTTTCAAATTAGGCCTGTTACTAGTCGCAGGGGCGTTGGTTCCCCTGACTAGTCGGCCCACTGAAGCCGGGAAGCGTACACCTGGCTACAGAGGCACACTGCAGATGACGAGAAGTTCAGAAGACTTCAGATCATGCGCAGTGCACCCTCTGATTCCGGGACAAGTACATCCAGCTTCTCAGGCGCACTGACAAGGCCGGAACAAGCCGCGCATGCGTGAGATTTCCAGGAACTGGAGGTGACGCCCACTCTTGGAAATGATGTTATCACATCATGTTATCTTTACTTTTACATCACAGGTATACCATGTGGTCACATTGTGACCTTCACTCCTGGTACTCAACATAATTCTTGGCCTAAATCCTGGCCAATTAGGGAGCTTAAACGCCAGTATGTTATCTTTTCTGGTTCTTTCATTTTTTTTATCTTTCACTCTTGCTGGAAAGCATGGAGACCATATTCTGTGCCTCCAGTTCAGGTCTGTGCCTATAGGGACTCATCACTTTGTATGCTAGTATCAAAAGTTTGTTACAACTCAATGCCATTTTGATGTTCTCTAATATGGAAACCATCAATGTACTGTAGCAATAGTGTAAAAAATAAAAAATGTTTTTCATTGAAATGCAGACTATTTGCCAAACACAATGCATAGATGTTTTAGAATTAATCTTTTTCTATATGTAATGCTTAGCTAATCATTTTTTCTTCTGACCTTTTAATGATTGACAGAAATTCAACTATTTTGTAACAGTAAAAGAAAAAAAACTTGATCTTTTTTTATATATATGCTGGGGAAAATCTGTTTTTCTACTGAAAACAATAGAAAGTATTTTTGATATCAATACACAATTTTTATGATTATTTTGTCTGAAAGCACAATTACAATAAACCTTTAGTTGGATAAAGTTGTATTTGACATATCATTTTTATATATATCCGCAAAGTTTGCTGAGTCAGAGTTTTTACATTTTGTTTTAAGCCATTCATAAGTTTTTAAATGTTCATTGACAAGTACATCAGGTTTATGTAAAGACTCAATATTTACAGTGTTGACCCTTATTTTTCAAGACTCCTGCAATTCGCCTTGACATGTAGGATATCCGCTTCTATCACAAATCTTGACTGATCGCAACCTATTCTGGCCAATGTGATTGAGATATGTGCAGTTTCCTGTCCATTGACCAAAAATGTTATTCTTTTTTTCACCAAGCCACTTTTGTGATATGGTGCTCTGTCATGCTGGAAAAAGCAGTGTTGATCACCAAATTGCTCCTGGATTGTTGAGAGGAGTTGCTCTTGAAGGATGTTTGGATGACATTTTTTGTTATCGATTTGCAGTGTTCTTTAGGAAAATTGTGAATGGGCCCAGTCTCTTGGATGAAAAGCAAATCCAAACATGAATAGTATTAAGATGCTTTACTCATAGCACAACACAAAAGTCATGGTAGCATTAAACTTTTCTTCTCCGGACAACCATGCTTAACCCCTTAACGACAGCCTTACATATAAAAACGGCGGCAGTTAAGGGTACTTACTCTTTACCGGCGGTAAGAAAAAAGTGAATAGCTCCCCCCACCAGCATCGGCAAATCTCCAGGGTTTCAGCTACCTCGATAGCTGAGACCCTGGAGATCATTATCCGTGCCATTTTTTGTGGTCCCCGGTCATGTGATCACTGTTATACAAAGTATAAAGTACCTCTGGATTCAAAATGCTCACTATATACCCCTGAATAAAATGCTTGAGGGGTCTAGTTTCCAAAATGGGGTCACTTGTGGGGGGTTTCTGCTGTATAGGTACCTTTAGAGGCTCTGCAGATGCGACAAAAAGCCCTCCTGTTTGTCCATACAAAGGTTTCTGACCACATGTGGAGTATACCAGTATCAATAGGGAATAGAGGTAATTAGGATATGGGTACCAAAAGCAAAACCCTTTAAAAACAATGATCATTTATTAAATAATTATAAAAACCCAAGCAAACATCCCAGGCAAACAATTCAATTCAAAGTGGTGTGTACCATCTACAATAGGGTACCTTATAGACATAAAGCAGTAGGGAAGCAAAAAGTGGGTGTTGGTCCGTGTAATTCAGGGCTTAATTAATCCAACAGAATTAGGGGGAATACGGGCCTTACCCTAATCTGTTTTCCTGCCTGACAACGGAGGTATTACCACCTTAATTTTTCCGGCGTCCCCGTTCCTCGACGTCTCTCCCTGTTGTTTCCTACTCTTCCACTAGATAAGTACCCTCCACCAAACCTCATAAAGTGCAAGTGCAGTTCCATTCATGTAACACATTCAGTAGCCGGAATAATATATCCGTCAAATTCAATATGTATAAACATTACAACATACTGTCACATCTAGAAGCCAGAGACCTGGAAAATTATGTCAATTATAAGAAATAAATTGGCCCATTGCCGAGGATACTTAGCAGGAGATGTTAGCTCCCATGGATTCCATGGCGCCAGACTCCCAGGTCAAGAAGATCCCCAGGTTAGATAATTATTCACACATCAGACGCATTTCCCCCCTTTGTTAGAGGTTCATCAGGGGTACAAGGACTGCCATAGTCCACAGAAGGGGCCACCTGTTAGGACCCTCATCCACTTACCTATAGTCAATGCCCGGGATGTCTGTATTTGTAATCTACGTGGGGCATGAGGAGATGTTTTCTTTCCGTTGTGTTCACAATGCACTTTATGAGGTTTGGTGGAGGGTATTTAGTGGTAGAGTAGGGATTAATAGGGAGAGCCACCGGGAAACGGGGACGCCGGAAAAATTAGGGTGGTAATACCTCCGTCTTCAGGCAGGAAAACAGATTAGGGTAAGGCCCATATTCCTCCTAATTCTGTTGGATTAATGAAGCCCTGAATTACACGGACCACCACCCATTGTTTGCTTTCCTACTGCTTTGTTTATAAGGTACGCTAGTGTAGATGGTACACAGCACTTTGAATTGAATTGTTTGCCTGGGATGTTTGCTTGGGTTTTTATAATTATTTAATAAATGATCATTGTTTTTATTGTTTTTTGCGTTTGGTGCACATACACATGTGGGGTATCCCTGCGCTCATAAGATATTGGGTAGCAAACTGTGGGTCCCAGTTTTTGGTATTGCCACTTGAAAACGTGAGACATTTGGTTCTAAAGAAACATTTTTGTGAAAAAAAAAAAATGAAAATTGTCAATATGACAACCTAATGTTATCAAATACTGTGAAGTATCCGTGGGTTCAAAGTGCTCATTATACCCCTTAATAAAATCCTTGAGGGATCTAGTTTCCAAAATAGGGTCACGTGGGGGAGCGCCACTGTTTTGGCACAACAGGGGCTCTCCAAACGCGACATGACGTCCACTAATGATTCCAGACCATTTTGCAGTCAAATGGCACTCCTTCCCTTCTGAGCTCTGCCATGTGCCCAAACAGTTGATTTCCATCACATATGAGGTATCAGCGTACTCAGGAGAAATTGCACAATAAATTGTATGGTGCATTTTCTCCTGTTACCCTTGTGAAAACAAGCTATCTGGTTGAAGTAACAATTTTGTGGTAAATAAATATATATATAATTTTTTTTTTTTTTTTTTTAATTTCACGGCTCAACTCTATATACTTTTGTGAAGCACCTGGTCGTTCAAGGTGTTAATTAAACATCTCGGTAAATTCCATGAGAGCTCCAGTTTCCATAATGGGTTCACTTGTGTGGGTGTTTCTGCTGTTTAGCTGCCTTTAGAATCCCTGCAAATGCAACATGGTGTCCAAAATCTATTCAAGCCAAATTTGTATTCCAAAATTCAAATGGTGCTTCTTCCATTCGAAGCCCTCCCATTTGTCCAAACAGAGGTTTCTATCTACATGTGCAGTATCCCTGCCCTCAAGAGATTTGGTAAACTATAGGGTACACTTTTTGGTGTTGCCTCTTGAAAAAGTGGCTGTAAGCCATAATCAACAACATTGACAGAAATGAACACTTGAAATAGATCACTTTGTTTGTAATGATGCTATATAATATATGCGTTTTCCTTTTTGTATTGAATTAATGAAAAACATTTTTTTTGATATTCTAATTTATTGAGATGCATTTGTATGTAGCCAAAAATGGTACCAATAAAAACTCCAACAAAAAACAAGCCCTCACTTAACTCTGTCGGCAGAAAAATAAAAAAAACTATGGCCATTAAAATCTAGTGATGCAAAAAAAAACTTTAGTAAAAAGCATTTTTAGTCTGATAGTCGCCAAACCTAAAAAAAGATATAAATCTGGTATCACTGTAATCGTACTGACCTGAGGAATAAAGCTGCTGACTCACTTATACCACATGGTGAATGGCGAAAAAATAAAGGCAATTCTTCAAGCTCTATTGATTTATTCATTCTGCCTCGAAAAGATCATGGTATGGCATGGCTCCTATTTATCCTGTGCATGTACGCTGAGCGCTTGCACCGGGATTTCATATAAGGGTGTGTGTCCACAATCTGGAATACCAGCGTTTTCGACATGGTGTGTTTTCGCTCCGTTCAAACCGCTGCGTCAACCAGTACCTGCGTCGTGCAGTACAAGCATAGTGGCTGGATTTATAGAAATTCCATGCCCACTGTGCTTCTTTTCTTCGCAGCGTAAACTGACATGCAGTGCGGCTTCCCGGATGCAGCATGTCAATTTATGCTAACCAATGGTGTTGCCAAAACCAGATAATCAAAATCCTAGGAACACTCAGCACCACACCCACCAGACACACCAGTGGACGGCCTGAGTGGAATAGGGTTGCCCACTTGGGGGGTTGGTTAAGGGGAGGTCAGGAGTGTCAGGAGTAGGCCAGTGTAGTGTTGGAAGTGAAGGAGAGAGGAGGTCAGGAGCTGGGCTCCTTGAAGGTACTAGGTAGCAGACGTAGGTCTGGGCCTGGTAGGAGCTGGACCCCCGGTCGCAGGGGATCATGACAAGGGGCACGACATTGTTGTGTAGGACAGCGGGCGGCCTTGTACCATCACCGGGCTGGGACCAGGGCATGACGTAGTATGTGGACCCTAGGTCAGGGAGTATCTTCTGGCAACCTGACAATTCACCCGACGAGGATGGAGCCTTCAAGATCCACTCTCCACCCGCTCCAAAATCGGGGTACTATCGCAACGAGGGGGATAGGACTTTCCACACATACGGTCCAGGAAATCCCAAGCGTGAACCCTGAGAGCAAGCTCCCTCAGTTAGCCACACTGGGAAGCGGGACCCGATTTAGTTTAATGCTATAGGAACCAACTAGAAGAAAACAAAGTGCCAAGGGAAAGGTCACAGATCAACAGGCAACACCAGCAGAAACGGGACCCAAACGTGCCCCCCCTCAGCGGCAGCGTTGTCCAGAACTTTGGTTTACTAAAGTTGTCGGTGTCAGCATTATTGAACTGAGTGAGTACACAAGTGACCCTTACCTCCCCAACAACACATCCATGTCACCATCACTGAGTCCCGGGGCATCCCCTCTACCCGTGGAGGAGTTAAACACCTGGCTGCCCACTCCATCGCTACCGGGTACTCCCCAACTGCAGTGGTGGTACTCCACCTTACCACACACCACGGGGGGCGTCACGAACTCTCAATACACCATCCCCTATAAATACCCCCCTTCTTTCGAGTGGCCGCACGACCCCCGGGTCCGGATGCCCCTCGAGCCACCGCGGATCAGAGCAGCCCGGCTGCTGACACGGGGGCAGCACAGTTGCATAGTACCCTGCTGCTATCAGAAGATGAAGCAGCTCCAGAACTGAGCATTTCAGGCTGAATTCTGCCGCCGCTGGTACCGAAAGCAGCCAGCTAATCAGCACGAGTGCAGGGTGTCGGACCCCGGCTGATCAGACATTGATGACCTATCCTAAGCATAGACCATCAATGTAAAAGTAGTTGACAACCTTTTTAAAGATTCCTTTGGGAACTATAGGGAGAATTTGACTAGTCTGATACCACCCCCTGTCGTCATCTCCCCACCCTGCTACACGTGATTTACAGGACTCTCCATATGTACACACGAGAGAGACCTGTCAATTACCTATAGCGCTGCATGGAAAAGGCACCGGGGTGCGGAGCTGGACTAGTGTCATCTCTCGATGGTCCCTGGTTTGATCTTTAAATGTTTCAATATGCCAGAAACAAACATATTTGGCTGCAATTGTGTAGCCAGGCTATGATCCATGCTTCCCTTTGGTTGGCAGCATGAATTGCCTGACAGGTTTTCTTCACTTATTGCAACCATGCTGCAGGTGCTCTGAAATAAACTGTGATCACATTATGTTACTGCAAAACAACACAGTCTTCAAATTGATTTTTAACGATGTACAGTTTGTGAGCAAAAATAACATGAAATGAATGCATTTCAGAGAAAATATATTTTGAAGAACCCAGAGCCATTCAACTGCTCCCCTCACCACTGCAAGTGATTGACAGATCTGGTCCTGACAAAGGGATAGGCGCTTTTCAATCACCTGCAGCTGTGCTGGAAAGAGCCAGCCAGGACAGAGCTGGACCAGTCTCATATCTCTCAGTGGTCCACAGCGGTTCTTAAAAGTAGAGCATTTCAGAGAATGGTATACCTGTCTGCTATTATGTGCAACCAGGCTGCAATTCATGCTTCATTCATTCAAGAAGAGGCAAACTGCTAAGTCCTCTATAGTGTATGTGTAGCACCTTGAGGCTCCAGTCACCGCAGAGTATTGCATCTTACTTAAGGTGCGATATTTGCCTCGAGGTAAGGAGGGGGTTAATCACTGGTGTTCCACATTCACACTTTCCATTAAGCTTAGGAGCCTTCTCCCAGAGGAAAATGGCTCAGGGTAGGCAGGGGGGTGGACATCATGAGTCATGGGACTTCCCCGGTTACTGAAGTCAGCCACCTAGGGGGCGGGTTCCACTTGGGGTAGAAGTAGGAGGACAGGAAAAATCAAATCCCTTAAAATCCAATATTTTATTTGATAGATTAAAAACCACCCAAGTGAACAAAAACCATAGCAAAAAATTGGTCAAGGGTAATTATACACAGGGACTACAGACCTATTAAGCAACGTGTAGCAATAGGAACAGCAAGCAAATATAAGTGCCGGCTGGTTTTGCCTCCAGGTCCCCTTCGTCCCTGTGCCAGTTTGGTTCTCTGGTACCTTCTTCCCCTGCACCTGTCTCTGGTAAGTGGGTCCCCGTGGTATAGAACACTGAGGGTCCCCATTCTGTGGTTTGTCCACTTCTGTCCACCTGACGGTAGCGTGAACCCTGTGGGGTTGGAGTCTCTGGTCCTGTCCCCGATACTCCCTTTGCTACTGAGTCTTTGAATTCTTTAGGGTCAGCAAGGTCCTTGATGGTTCCCTTTGCTGTGCAGGTGTTAACAGGTCGGCTTGAAGCTCTTTCCTGTTTTAGGGTCCTGTACCCCGTCGGTGCATAGTTCTGGGAGTACTGCACCGGCAACCACTTCTCCTGGGTACCAGGTCACTGTTGACCCGAGTCAGGGTGTCACTTCACTTCCACCTTCACACTCCTGCTGTCAACTCCGTTCCGACTGTGTCTCAGACTTCCTTCCCACTACTGTCTTCCTGACTACTCTCCACATTCTGCCCCTCCCACCTGGTCAACTAGTGGGCTGGAGTGGCTCCACCTCTAGGCGACCATCCATGGGTCCCACTCTAGCTAAGTACCATTGTATGGGGGATTGTTGGGGAAAACTTGGATTATCTGGGTTTTTGTTGGTACTGGCACTGGGGTTCTGGGTCCCTAAGGGGGTAGGCCCTGCATCCTGGTGGGAATGCAGAACCTTGTAGCACCCTGAGAGGTTCAGGGGTGCTACATTCCCCCTTGGTTAATTCCAGCATGTCCTCGGGCTGCAAGGTAAAACTGGTTACACTTTTTTTTTATTTTCATGTAAACATCACATCAACAGGTCTTCCCACGCAGGGGAGGTTCATTACTTCAATGTTTCAAACCTGGGGTATCCCTCCCTGCACTAACCACCCAAAGATCCTGGTGCCAGAACCCTTCTAAGGAGGCAGGTCACTAGTGACCAGGTCTCGGCCGCCTCTGCAGCAGACCTTTCCTGCACCTAGCCTCTCCTGGTGGTGGTGCTCACAGCAAAATCCGCTGGATGGGTGTACCCTGGTGTGGCACAACTGGTGCAACTATTTTCAATGACACAAGTTTGTATTGGCTGCTGCCAGTCCTCCAGCCTGGATCCATTTTTATGTCAAAGCATACGAAAAACTGGTAACTCTTTCAGGAACAGTCCAATGTTCAAACAATAAAATAGTAAACAATTTAACTGGTAGCATTCAGGTCATAGCTACCAGACGCGGGTGTCCTCCTCAACCCATGCCTGCTCCCAGGTGACAACTGCTGGCTTCCCGCTACCTGGTTCAGGGTAGCTCGCTGCCGGATTTCCGACAGCGACTGGGTACAGTACCTGGGGACAGTCGTCAGCACTGGTGGCGGCCTCCTCCATGACTCTCGATGACGTCATTGCCTGTTCTGCCATCACTGGATCAGATGGTTCTTGCTCCTTCTCCAGCGGAGAATGTGATGCGACCACTTTTGGTCTCTCTGGCTCTAGCGGTGACATGGCCTGGTCGAGGATGGATCCTGGTAGCTGGATTGGTGCAGCCTAGTCTAGCGGCGCTCCACTCTGTGGAGCCACCATGGCTGCCACCACTTCAATCATCTCCACCTTCCACTCCTCGACTCGCTGCAGGTGTTCCGCACGCAGAGTCCAGCACAGCCGCTGGACCCCCGCTTCTAGCCTCTTTGAGGTCCAGGTCCCTGGTTGCACTGGGACACTGGTACGATCCCCTGGAGCAGACATGTTGTCAGTAACAGTCCTAAAGGCATTCTGGTACAGGGCCTCGAGTCTCCTTGCTTCTGGTTTCGTTTTACATTCCGTGTACTCCCAGGGGGCATGGATTTCTTTTTGCGCTTTTTGGTCTGCTGTGGCACAGTTATGGCAGCGTTTTTTCAAGCAATAAAGTACAGTCCATAAAACACAGTTTTTAAGGCACACGTCACCCGATTTGACCGGGTCCAGTTCAATCCTGTTCGTGACGCCAGGAAAAAGGGTTGTCGCACCCAGGGATATGGGGTCCTCAGTTCCGGGCAGTGTATGCCTTGGGAATATCACGATGGTGGCCGTTACCCAGTTTCGTGCTCTGGACCCTTTTTGTAATGGGGATATTTTATTGCGGTGTTGCGGCTAAGTGTAGGGAGCCACCGCTGGAGAATGTCTCTGCTGGGGCTGGTGGCAGCTAGAATGGTAGTCCCTCCGCAAGTAGGGTTTTGCCCCAATGGGTGTATGGTGCAGTGGGTGTCGTAAGAAGGTAGTCCGCACAGGTATTCAGTGCAACTGGTTTACTCACTTTCTGAAGATGTTAACTGGTTGACCGAGGCCGGCTGGTTTCTCCTCCAGGTCCCCTTCGTCCCAGTGCCAGTTTGGTTCTCTGGTACCTTCTTCCCCTGCACCTGTCTCTGGTAAGTGGGTCCCCGTGGTAGAACCTGTTCTGTGGTTTGTCCACTTCTGTCCGCCTGATGGTAGCGTGAACCCTGTGGGGTTGGAGTCTCTGGTCCTATCCCCATTTCTCCCTTTGCTACTGAGTTTTCGGATTCTTTAGGGTCAACAAGGTCCTTGATGGTCCCCTCAATGTGCAGGTGTGATCAGGCCTGCCTGGAGCTTATGTCTGACCTAGTGTAATGCCTGCCTGGATCCACAGACTCAGATGGGCTGTAAAGGGGAGGCTAGAGGGAAGCCACTCACCAAGTAGGACCCCCAAAACCCTGAAACCCTTTAACCCCTATACAGGAATTTGGAATTACACAGGACCCTGGAGATCACTACCTGTGGAAGGCTGCAGTCCGATGAGAGTAGTAGTCAGGCAGGGTCAAACCAGGAATTGCGAAACAGGGACAGAATCGGCAGGCAGTGACGTAGTCAGCAAACGTAGCAGAGGTCAGATCCGGGTCGGGCAGCAAGGTACAAAAACAGTAGGCAGAAGGGTAGTCAAAAACACGCAGAAGTCAACACAGGAATCACCAACAGAATAGGACGTAAGAGGAGCCAGGAAAATCAGAACTATATCTGGCAGTAATCATGTGACAGGAGGGGAAATAAGAAGGGTGTGGTGTCTTCCCATTGGCTGTAGCTGAACGCTGGCAACTTCAGCTGGAAGACACATGCCACCCACAGTCAGCCAGCGGTACTGCAGATCCCAAGCTAACCCAGCCCAGTGGATGATCGGAGCCTGCGCCCACTGGTGCCGCTGGCATCGACTTCTCAACCCATCACCAGCACCATCCACGGCAGGAACACGGCGTCGCCTGGCGATCGGAGCAGAAGTCGCTGGAGCAGACTCCGGCGGTGACGTAACAGTACACCCCCCCCTCCACGAGGGGCCTCCGGACCCTCAAAACCCGGCTTCCCAGGAAATTGGAGGTGAAACCGTCGGACCAGACCCCTAGCATGAACATCGCTCGCAGGGACCCATGACCTCTCCTCGGGGCCGTAACCCCTCCAATGCACTAAATACTGTACCGCCCCTCTGACAATATGGGAATCAAGTATTCTCTGTACCTCATACTCCAAGTTACCTTCCACCAAAACAGGAGGAGGAGGGTCACTGACTGGGTGAATGGGGACACGATATAACTTGAGGAGGGACTTATGGAACACATTCGATATCTTGAAGGATAGGGGGAGTTGCAGGCGGAAAGCTGTGGGATTAATTACCTCGATTATCTCATAAGGTCCAATAAATCTCGGACCCAGCTTAGCAAAAGGGACCTTGAGTTTAATATTCTGTGTGGATAACCATACCTTGTCCCCAACTCCAAGGCTAGGGCCCTTGGAACGTCTCTTATTAGCAGAGGAGGCTTGACCAACCTTTGCCTTCTTCAGGTTCTCTTTCACCTCCGACCAGATAGCCTTTAATTTGTCCACAGTTGAGTCAGCCTCAGGAGTATCCACCACAGTGGAAGAAAAGAACCAAAACGTTGATGCAACCCTAAATTGCAGAAAAAGGGGGTAGTCTTGATGGATTCCTGATACTGATTATTGATAGCGAACTCAGCTAGCGGCAGATATTCCACCCAGTCAGACTGACGGTCAGACACATAACACCGGAGATATTGTTCAAGGGTTTGATTGGAACGTTCGGTCTGACCATTGGTCTCTGGGTGGTAGGCAGATGAAAAAGATAGCTCTATATGGATCTTTTTACAAAATGCCCTCCAGAATTTTGAGACGAACTGTGTTCCTCAGTTAGAAACAATATTTTCCGGAACCCCGTGTAACCGCACAATATGCCTAATAAACAACTTGCTAAGAGTTTCAGAATTGGGTAATCCGGACAGAGGAACAAAATGACACTGTTTGCTGAATCAATCCACTACTACCCAGATACAAGTCTTCCCTTCTGAGGGTGGAAGGTCAGTGATGAAGTCCATGGAGAGATGTGTCCAAGGGCTTACTGGCGTAGATAGGGACTGGAGAAATCCGGCAGGGCGGGTACGTGGTGTCTTGGCTCGAGCACAAGTTTCACAAGCCAGTACATATTCCTTACAATCTTTCGCTACAGTTGGCTACCAAAAATTCCTGGTTACTAATCGGAGGGTATTGCCGATACCAGGGTGACCTGCCAGCACAGAATTGTGGGATTCCTGGAGTACCCGTAGGCGCAGTGAGGGGGCGACAGTTTATGGACAGGGGTGGTTTCAGGAGCTTGGTCTTGGGTATTATGGACCTCTTCTATCAAATCTAAGGAAACCGATGACATAATAATGCCTTTAGCTAAAATATGCACTGGTTCAGAGTCTTCGGACTGAGAGGGACAGAAGCTACGGGAAAGTGCATCAGCTCTGGTGTTCTTGGTACCGGGCCGGAATGTTACCACAAAATCAAATCTGGAGAAGAACAATGCCCACCTAGCTTGCCTAGGATTGAGTCTCTTAGCAGATTCCAGATAAGTGAGGTTCTTATGGTCTGTGATGACTGTGACCTTATGTTTGGCGCCTTCGAGGAAGTGGCGCCATTCCTCGAAGGCCCATTTAATTGCCAACAGTTCACGATTACCAATGTCATAATTTCTCTCTGTGGGAGAAAACTTGCGGGAAAAGAAGGCACAAGGACGAAGCTGAGTGAGAGACGGAGTACCTTGTGATAACACCGCTCCCACTCCAACCTCGGATGCATCGACTTCCACAATAAACGGACGCATAAGGTCAGGCTGAACCAGAATCGGGTCTGAGGAGAAACATCCTTTTAATTGTGAGAAGGCATGGACCGCCTCTGGCTTCCAATTAACCACATCAGCCCCCTTTTTAGTCAAATTGGTGAGGGGTTTGGCAATTTTGGAAAAATCTCTAATGAATTTGCGATAATAATTAGCGAATCCAAAGAAACGCTGCAAGGCTTTCAGAGACTTGGGTTGCACCCACTCCTTAATCGGTTGAAGCTTAGAGGGATCCATGCGGAAGCCTTCTGCAGACAATATATAACCCAGGAAATTAACCTCTGCCTCAAAAAAAACACATTTCTCATATTTAGCAAATAGGGAATTCTCCCTGAGTCTCTGGAGTACAGTGCATACATGTTGGACATGTCAGGATATCATCCAGATAGACCACCACATATTGACCACAAATATCTCTGAAAATGTCATTAACAAAGTTCTGGAACACAGCCGGCGCATTACTTAATCCAAAAGGCATTACTAGGTACTCATAGTGTCCCTCTGGAGTATTAAATGCAGTTTTCCACTCATCCCCTTCTCTGATACGGATGAGGTTATATGCATCCCTGAGATCCAGCTTGGTGAACCACCGGGCTTCTATGAGCTGGTTAAACAGATCGGGGATGAGTGGCAGAGGGTACTGATTCTTTACAGTAATAGCATTCAGTTCACGGTAGTCAATACAAGGTCTGAGGCCACCATCTTTCTTATCAACAAAAAAGAATCCAGCGCCGACTGGTGACCTGGATGGTCTGATGAACCCTCTCTGCAGACTGTCTGCTATATAATCTTTCATGGCCTGACGCTCCGGACCAGAAAGATTATACATTTTATCCTTGGGGAGTCGGGAATTGGGGACCAAATCTATGGGGCAGTCATAATCTCTGTGCGGAGGTAATTTTTCAGATTCAGATACAGAAAACACATCAGCAAATTCCCTGAATGCATAAGGTATAAAGATAGGTTCAGCTCTAGTCAGGTTCACAGATAGACATGCACGTCTCCTGACACTCAGGGCTCCAGCGCACAATCTCACCCTGATGCCAGTCTATGGCTGGGTTATGTTTACGCAGCCAAGGCATGCCCAATACCACTGCTGACATCAGATTCTCAAGAACAAAAAATGACACAGATTCTACATGCAGAGCACCAACAAGCATGGAGATCTCTGGAGTTACAAAAGTAACCACACCCTGAGTGAGAGGTGTACTATCGATAGCAGATATTCTAATAGGTGCATTTAACCTGAGCAAAGTCAAACCCAGCTCTTTTGCTACAATAGTGTCTATAAAATTAGCAGCAGAGCCACAATCAACAAAGGCCTGCAGCCATACAGATCTTCCCTGGTGAGACAATGAGACAGGTAACATTAACCTCATAGGGTCTGCAGGAAGTACCTGGGCACCTGAGCGGGTATCCTGGGGTCCGCTCAGGTGGTGCTGCTGCCTTGGAAGCAATTGCCTCTCTGATCCAGGCACTCCACCACGTGATCTGCTCCCTTGCAGTCAACGGGACTCTGGACATGCTGAGGTAGGTACTGCAGTGGGGGCTTTGACCTGAGCAGACCTGTGATCCTGCACTTGCTGTGTCAGTCCATGTACAAGCCCAGAAAGGGTGTGCACCTGATTTAGCACAGCATGGAGAGAATCCATTTCTTTTTTTTTTCTCTCCTGGTTAGATGGCCAGGTATAATGTAACGCCTGCCTGGATCCACAGACTCAGATGGGCTGTAAAGGGGAGGCTAGAGGAAAGCCACTCACAAAGTAGGACCCCCAGAACCCTGAAACCCTTTAACCCCTATACAGGGATTTGGAATTACACAGGACCCTGGAGATCACTACCTGTGGAAGGCTGCAGTCCGATGAGAGTAGTAGTCAGGCAGGGTCAAACCAGGAATTGCGGAACAGGGACAGAATCGGCAGGCAGTGACGTAGTCAGCAAACGTAGCAGAGGTCAGATCCGGGTCGGGCAGCAAGGTACAAAAACAGTAGGCAGAAGGGTAGTCAAAAACACGCAGAAGTCAACACAGGAATCACCAACAGAATAGGACGTAAGAGGAGCCAGGAAAATCAGAACTATATCTGGCAGTAATCATGTGACAGGAGGGGAAATAAGGGTGTGGTGTCTTCCCATTGGCTGTAGCTGAACGCTAGCAACTTCAGCTGGAAGACACATGCCACCCACAGTCAGCCAGCGGTACTGCAGATCCCAAGCTAACCCAGCCCAGTGGATGATCTGAGCCTGCGCCCACTGGTGCCGCTGGTATCGACTTCTCTCCCATCACCAGCACCATCCACGGCAGGAACACGGCGTCGCCTGGCGATCGGAGCAGAAGTCGCTGGAGCAGACTCCGGCGGTGATGTAACACCTAGGATCCTGTACCCTGTTGGTGCGTAGTTCCGGGAGTACTCCACCGGCAACTACCCTCCTGGGCACCAGGTTACTGTTCACTCCAAGTCAGTGCGTCTCCTCACGTCCACCTTTACAGTCTCTCTCCGACTCACTACTCTGACTGTCCACTGTTTGCCCTTCCCACCTGGTCAACTAGTGGACTGGACTGGCTCCACCTCTAGGCAGCCATCCATTGGTCCGACCCTAGCCTTGTACCATTCTATGGGGGATGATTGGGGAAAAATTGGGATTTTGTAATGTGTTTGTGTGTGACCGGAACTGGTCTTCCAGGGCCCTAGGGGCCCCGGAAGTACCTGAATGACCGCTGTATGTATTAATGGAATACAATATGCATACCTCCATCCAGAACTAATATGGCGAACCAATGTAATGTGACCAATATGGAACGCAATCTGCTCTCCAGCGGCCAGAACAAGTATGTCTGTCGATCTTACATTAAATATATGGAACGCAAAATGCATTCCAAAATCCAGAACCAGAGTATTCTCCCATGTGTCCCCAGGATGTCCTAAATTAATAGCATACCCCAGAAGCACTAGGGACCAAACTTCCGTTCCACCTACGAAAACATGTTACAATGTGACACATAATAGTGCCAGCTATTACCAGAAAATAACGGACTGTTATCAGATTAAGACTCAAGTAAGATCAAACTGCTCGAAATGCGTAGGCTAGCGATTCTTATGTTTTTTTAATGGTTGAAATAAAAAAATGTTTTTAGTATAAGAAATCTGGAATGCAACTATATACTATTACTGTGGGAGCTGGATTTTTTTTCCTTCTCCTCTTGAATACTTCACCTACCGGCTTAGGAAACTTCGTGCACCGCACCCTTGGCTGCATTATCTATTCAAACACTTGATGGACTGGTGAGCTGACTGCCCACTCTTTTCATCTTATGTATGTACAAAGTCTACAGACAGTGATCTGTTAATCACAGAAGGGGATGTGCCAGACTAGCTGACCTCCATCTTACCTAGTCTGGCAATAATAATCATCTGAAGCTAAAATAAACTTACCAGGTAAAGAACAACACACAGTGTGATAAGAAATGCATCACTGAAATCTATGTCTTAACCCCTATAGACCCCTGAAGACTGCTGTCTTCAAATTACAAAGCAAAAACCTGCTGGCAGATTACCTTTACAGGTACGCCTAGGATCATGATCCCAAGGTTGAGATTAACTGTCTTCTCATGTCCTAATTGAGAGTATCATGTTCTATTAGAATGTTAAAAGGCAGTGGAATAAGGGGAAGTGGTTAAAGGAAATAAACTTGGATGAGAATTTATGCTGTAATGCAAAGAATAAAATCTGTGGTTTAATTGTACCATTTCTACAGTGATTTCCTATTAGACAGTATCCTATGTGTGAGTAACCCTAGGGTGCTTGTGTTGTTCTTTATATATTACAACTGGTTACAACCATATTTTACTCCAGGTACCAGTTAAACTGTAAATGTAGCTGAAATTGGCTTTAGGGCTCTTAACTCTGCTGTTCTGTTTGGTAAAAAATGACCGAATTTGAAATTTGATTTTTTTTATTTTATTTTTTAAATATTCATTATGTGGTTGAGAAACTTGTGGTTAATACACTTCCCCTCATTTGAGGGGTTCTTACTATGGGTTGGTATTATTTTTTTTTTGTTTTATTTGTTTACTTTTTTCAAAAATAACCGGAACATTATAAGTGTATAGTAAACCCGAACAGAACAGCAGGGTTAAACAAGTACAAAGCCATTAGTTGTTCTGGCAGGGTATGATAGTGCTATACTACAGTCATATGAAAAAGTTTGGGCACCCCTATTAATGTTAACCTTTTTTCTTTATAACAATTTGGGTTTTTGCAACAGCTATTTCAGTTTCATATATCTAATAACTGATGGACTGAGTAATATTTCTGGATTGAAATGAGGTTTATTGTACTAACAGAAAATGTGCAATACGCATTTAAACAAAATTTGACCGTTGCAAAAGTATGGGCACCTTAACATAAAAGTGACATTAATATTTTGTAGATCCTCCTTTTGCAAAAATAACAGCCTCTAGTCACTTCCTGTAGCTTTTAATGAGTTCCTGGATCCTGGATGAAGGTATATTTGACCATTCCTGTTTACAAAACAATTCCAGTTCAGTTAAGTTTGATGGTCGCCGAGCATGGACAGCACGCTTCAAATTATCCCACAGAGTTTCAATGATATTCAGGTCTGGGGACTGGGATGGCCATTCCAGAACATTGTAATTGTTCCTCTGCATGAATGCCTGAGTAGATTTGGAGCAGTGTTTTGGATCATTGTCTTGCTGAAATATCCATCCGCTGCGTAACTTCAACTTCATCACTGATTCTTGCACATTATTGTCAAGAATCTGCTGATACTGAGTTGAATCCATGCGACCCTAAACTTTAACAAGATTCCCAGTGCCTGCATTGGCCACACAGCCCCAAAGCATGATGGAACCTCCACCAAATTTTACTGTGGGTAGCAAGTGCTTTTCTTGGAATGCCGTGGTTTTTTGCCTCCATGCATAACGCCTTTTTGTATGACCAAACAACTCAATCTTTGTTTAATCAGTCCACAGGACCTTCTTCCAAAATGTAACTGGCTTGTCCAAATGTGCTTTTGCGTACCTCAGGCGACTCTGTTTGTGGAGTGCTTGCAGAAATGGCTTCTTTTGCATCACTCTCCCATACAGCTTCTCCTTGTGCAATGTGCGCTGTATTGTTGACCGATGCACATTGACACCATCTGCAGCAAGATGATGCTTCAGGTCTTTGGAGGTGATCTGTGGATTGTACTGTACTGTAAGAACTGTACCTGTGTTCTTCCATTTCCTTACTATGTTCCTCACAGTGGAAGCTGACAGTTTAAATCTCTGAGACAATTTTTTGTATCCTTCCCCTGAACAACTATGTTGAATAATCTTTGTTTTCAGATCATTTGGGAGTTGTTTTGAGGAGCCCATGATGCCACTCTTCATAGGAGATTCAAATAGGAGAACAACTTGCAAGTGGCCACCTTAAATACCTTTTCTCATGATTGGATACACCTGCCTATGAAGTTCAAAGGTCAATGAGGTTACAAAACCAATTTAGTGGTTTAGTAAGTCAGTAAAAAGTAGTTAGGAGTGTTCAAATCAAGAAATTGATAAGGGTGCCCATACTTTTGCACCGGTCAAATTTTGTTTAAATGCGGATTGCACATTTTCTGTTAGTACAATAAACCTAATTTCAATCCAGAAATATTACTGAGTGCATCAGTTATTAGATATATGAAACTGAAATAGCTGTTGCAAAAACCCAAATTGTTATAAAGAAAAAAGGTTAACAATAATTAAAAATTAATAGGGGTGCCCAAACTTTTTCATATGACTGTACATAATTATTTGCTTGACATGCACAGTGCCTTTTTTATAAGGGTTTTCTATAATATATATTTTTCAAAGGGTGTCTCATGTTGTATCACTTAAAATATTGTTGTTTGAGGGTTAAAAAATGTTTCATTTTGGTATTTATAATTGTCACGAAATCTATGTAAGTGGTGCATCTAAGCAAGAAATGTATTAATATTTTGAGGAAGAAAAAAATATCTAAAAATAAATATTTCTGGTCATAATGAAATATGAATGTGTTCAGAGCTTTTGGATAACTTATTCTGAAAATATGATGCCTTCTAGGACTCCAGTCATGGCAGGTGGACTCTTCTCTATCAGTAAGGAGTATTTTGAATACTTAGGAACTTATGATCAAGGGATGGAAGTGTGGGGAGGAGAAAACCTGGAAATTTCATTTAAAGTACGTACGTTTCCCAACATCTATAATATTGTATTTTTTTGTGGATTTTTGAAAATATAAAGAATTAACATAAGATTTCAGCAACATCCTATGGCCCCAGTTCATCAAGACTAGGGATTTTCTCACAGGTCTTCCTGAAGGGTATGTTGAGGGGCATGTTGGAATCAGATTCACTTAGAGGCACATAGAGTGACTGCAGACTTGTGCACCAAGTCTGGACAATCCCTTTGAAGGAAATCTGTCATGTCCCTAAACACTATTAACCTGCTTATGCAGATATGAGGTTAACCTACAGTTTAATAGTTTTCTAAAGCTGTGCTGCCTCTGCCGCACTGAAAGCCCAGGTACTGGGAGGAAATCAACTTTATCCCTCCTTGCAGACTCCAGCTTTCAGTCAGAGAGGCCTGCCAACACGTCTTCAGTCGCCGGTCGCTGGAGATCTTTTGTGGATGTAGGCTTGTGCAAATCCTTCTGTCTCTTGATGTAATTCCAGACAGACTCGATGATGTTGACTTCAGGGCTCTGTGGGGACCCTTTTTTCTTCTTTACACTGAAAATAGTTCTTAATGGGATGGTCTTGCATAATGAAGAAGTAAAGAAGTACAATGAGTCGTAGAAGTGATAATCATTTGGCCTCCGCAAAGCTCTCATCTCAACATTATCAAGTCTGTGTGGGATTACATGAAGAGACAGAGATTTGGACAAGCCTACATCCACAGATCTGTGGTTAGTTCTCCAAGATGTTTGTAACAACCTCCCTTCTGACTTCCTTCAAAAACTGTGTAAGTGTACTTAAAACAATTGATTCTTTGATGATGTTTTAACGGCAAAGTGTGTTCAATAGAGATGAGTAGATCAATCCTAGAAACAGGGCCTGCTTCAGGTTTTCATAGGCCCCGGGTGATAGAGTCTCAGTGGGCCCCCTGCACACGCAGGCATGCACATATACAAACATGTACACATTCAGGCATACTTACATATACAAGTGCATCTCAATAAATTAGAATATAATGAAAACGTTAATTTATTTCAGTAATTCAATACAAAAAGGGAAACGCAAATATTAAATAGAGTCATTACAAACTTAGTGATCTATTTCAAGTGTTTATTTCTATTAATGTTGATGATTATGACTTACAGGCAATGAAAACCCAAAAGTCATTATCTCAGAAAATAAGAATAATTACCACAAAACACCTGCAAAGGCTTCTTAAGAGGTTAAAATGGTACTTTAGTCTGATTCAGTAGGCTACACATTTTGGGGAAGACTATTGACTTGACAGATTCCCAGAAGGCAGTCATTGACACACTCCACAAGGAGGGTAAGCCACGAAAGGTTAAAAACGCTGGCTGTTCACAGAGTGCAGTAGCCAGGCATATTAATAGAAAGTTGAGTGGAAGGACAAAGTGTGGTAGAAAAAGGCGCACAAGTAACCAGGATAGCCACAGCCTTGATAGGATTGGACAGAAAAGGCCATTCAAAAAGTTGGGAGAGATTCACAAGGAGTGGACTGCTGCTGGAGTCACAGCTTCAAGAGCCACCACAAACAGACATATCCAGGACATGGGCTACAAGTGTTGCATTCCTTGTGTCAAGCTACTCATGAGCAATAGACAACACCAGAAACGTCTTAACTGGGACAAGGAGAATAAGAATTGGACTGTTGCTCAGTGTTCCAATGTGTTTTTAGATTAAAGTAAATTTTGCATTTCATTTGGAAATCAAGGTCCCAGAGTCTGGAGGAAGAGCGGATAGGACACAATCCAAGCTGCTTGAGGTCTAGTGTGAAATTTCCACAATCAGTGATGGTTTGGGGAGCCATGTCATCTACTGGTGTAGGTTCACTGTGTTGTATCAAGACTACAGTCAGCACAGCCGTCTAACAGGAAATTTTGAAGCACTTCATGCTTCCCTCTGCTGACAAGCTTTTTGGAGATGGAAATTTCATTTTCCAGCAGGACTTGGCACCTGTCCACATTTCCAAAAGTACCAATAGCTGGTTTAATATCCACAGTATCACTGTGCTTGACTGGCCAGCAAACTCGCCTAACCTAAACCCCATAGAAAATCTATGGGGTATTGTCAATAGGAAGATGAGAGACACCAGACCCAACAATGCAGACGAGCTGAAGGCTGCTATCAAAGCAACCTGGGCTTCCATAACACTTCAGTAGTGCCACTGGCTCATCGCCACCATGCCACGCCACATTAATGCAGTAATTTATGCAAAAGGAGCCCCAACCAAGTATTGAGTGCATTTACTGTACAGACTTTTCAGTAGGGCAACATTTCTAAGTTTAAAATCATTTTTTTCAGTTGGTCTTATATAATATTCTAATTTTTTGAGATAATGACTTTTGGGTTTTCATTGGCTGTAAGCCATAATCATCAACATTAACAGAAATAAACACTTGAAATAGATCACTCTTTGTAATGACTCTATATAATATATGTGTTTCCCTTTTTGTATTGAATTACTGAAATAATTAACTTTTTGATATTCTAATTTATTGAGATGCACCTGTCTGTATGTGGGCAATTTTCGAGGAAGCTCTGCACACCAAATTCAGCACATGTACCAGGAAAGGGATCTGTGTCAAGCCGCCTAAGCCCAGGTCTGCAACAAGATTTTGGCAGTAATCTCACACCTCCAGGCCGAGCTGTAGGTTCACCTTCAACTGCCACTCATGTGTTTGTTGTTTTATGCCTGCCTACAGCTCCTGTGCAGTGTGAGGTTTGTCACCCAGACAGATTACCGTAGTTAAAAAGGGCCTGTTGTCATGGAGGCTTACTGGTCCAAGTATTCATAGTTTTGTGTACTTTTCCACTTATGGCATTGTGGAGTGAAAAATGGATTTGTTCTGCCTCATGTGCGTGCAGGATAGGGATAGAATGCCTGGAAAATTTGTGGCGGAACAATGTACTGCGCTACAGCCACAGACATCATTTGTTGTAAACTGTCCATCTCCACCAGCCTGAATGGCAGCATTTCAAAGGCAAGCATTTTGAAAATGCTGTCATTGAGGGCCAGGGCTTATGGGTGGCCAAGGGTGTATATCCTCTTTCTATCAAGGGTTTTTGGGGATGGAGAGCTTCAGACTTCCATGGGACGGTGTGGATATAGTTGGTGGTGAAGATGATTCTGTTGCTATCACATTGCTTGTTCGGAGGAAGGAGACCCAGGTAATCATAAGCAGCTGCGGTGTCAGCATCTTGTATCTGAAGAGGAAACAGGAGGAGCTGGAGTTCTTTTCTTATTTCCCAGGAAACTACTCCACTGTACCTTGTGCTTGGAAGTCAAATGACATATGCAAGTGGTGCTCAGGTTGAGAAGATTTTTGCCTCGCTTTAGGCTCTGATGGCACATTTTGCAAACAATCACTCTCTTGTCACCAGCACATTACTGGAAGAAATGCCGTGCCAGGGAGGTCTTTTGAGCTGGCTCTGCCAGGAGGTTTTCACTGGCGTGACGGATGGTAGCAACCAACTTATTGGCTCTTGACCATCCTATTTTGCTGTACTGCTGGTTTGTCTGGCTGAATACCTCCTCTTCATTGGAACTATGCACGTCACTATCAAGGCCTTATCTCCAGGTGGAGTCAAACACCTCATCATCATCCCTCAAATCATCTTACACCCACTCCTCAGCACTGCCTTTCTTCCAAGTCTGCACACTGACAAAAGCCGCAGCAGTTGGCCCCTGTGTTTCATCATCACCTGAGCTATGGTGCTGTGATCCACAGACGTGTCTCCACCAGCCCTCCCATGGAGTCATCTTGAAACACAAGTGGTTGGGCGTCAGTGCACTCTGTCTCTTCCAGCTCTGAGGCAGGACCAGATGGATGAGCAATGGACCCCAGCCAGCAGAGTCATCAAAATGCATAAGTGATGGCTGCATGACTTTTTTGAATGGGTTGAGGTGGAAGGAAGAGGACGATGGAACGTAAGAGACAATTCGAAGCTTTAAGGTGTGAACTGGGTAGAAGAAAATGCAAAGGAACTGGAAGCGCTGGTAGCCATATAATCTAAAACTGTCTCAACATGTTCTGGCCTCACCATGCAGTGGTACCCGAGAACTGTCAAAAACCAGCCTGCAGCCTGCGTGCAGAGGAGGAAGGTGTTTCAGTTTGGAGCATAGCAGGCACAGAACAACCACATCCTCACCCTGAAGCAACTACACCACAAGCATCACCACCATGGCCACGTACCCTATTACAGGTTCTTCTCATTTGGCACTCTTTGGCACACAAACAAGTTTAGATTAATACATGGCCTGTATACAGAGAACGATTATAAGAAAGCCTGTATGCAGCTGTTTTGTACTGCTACGCAAATTTGCTGGATGCAAAGCAGTTTAAAGCTGCAGAGATATTGTCACAGCAAGGTACTCTGGGAAAAACTCTGTGTCTCAGGTGCAGACAGGGACCATAAGGGTGACTCAAGGCAGACAGCACAGGCAGGACAGACAGGCAGAGTCTCTAGCACCAGTGGGGCAGGACGGATAGGCAAAGACACTAGCAAGGCAGATGGCACAGCCAAGATGGACACAGTCAATAGCACGAACAAGGCAGGATGGACAGGCAATAGATACGGACAGGACAGGAACCAGGTACCAACATACAGGATGGGCTGGTAGCCAGGTACGGGCAGGACAGGACTGGAACCAGGTGCCAACAGGCAGGATTAGTTGGAAGCCAGGTATGGGCAGGACAGGTACAAGAGGATGGGATGGGACCGTTCTGGACAGACAGGGTGACTTGACAACTGACAAGACAAAACTCAATTGACTAAACTGAGGTGCTGAACAAGCAACTCCCCTAGTGGGAGCTTGCCTTAAATACCCAGTGCCTCTCAGCGATAGGCTGGTAAGCACTTCATAGGAGTGGTGTGCCGCCCCCGTGCCAGCAGCCGATCTGCTCGGATCTGGATCAGCAGTGGCTCAAGGGGTCTCCGGACCCAGGGGTTGTGCGGCCACTCAAATGAAGGGGATATCTACAAGGGATTATAGAGTTCGTGATGCCTCCCGAGGCACGCGGCAATTTGGAGCACCACTGCTGCAGCTAGGAGCACCCGGGGATGATGGAAAGGGGCAGCCAGGTGTTGTGACCCTCCACGGGTAGGGGGGATACCCCGGGGACTCGGTGATCATGTGGGGGAGTGCCGTTGGGTGCGTAGGAGTCACTTGCATACTCAGTCCCTTAAGCTGACACCGACAACTGGATAAACCAAAGTTCTGGATACCGCTGCCGCTGAGGGGAGCTAGTTCGGGTCCCGTCCCCAATGGTGCTGCCTGGTGATCAGTGACCTGCCTCCTGGCACTAAGTTTACTTTTCTGTTGGTCCCGGTAGTATGGAACTTGCCGGGTCCCACTCCCCACTATGGCTAAGTGTGGGAGCTTGCTCTCAGGGTTCACGCCTGGGATTTTCTGGACCGTTTGAGTGGAAAGTCCCATCCCCCTTGCTGCGCTAGTACCCCGATTTTGGAGTGGGTGGAGAGCGAATCTTGAAAGCTCCGTTCTCGTCGGGTAAATTGTCAGGCTACCTGAAGCCACTCCGCGACCCAGGGTCCACACACCCCGCCGTGCCCCGGTCCCAGCCCGGTGATGGTGCAAGGCCGCCGGCTGTCCTCTTTGACAATTCCGTGCCCCTTGCCACGATCCCCTGTGACGGGGGGTCCAGCTTCTCTAGGCCCAGACCACCATCTGCCACCTAGATAGCTTCCTGGGAGCCCTGCTCCTGACCTCCTCTCTCATTCACTTCCAACACAACACTCTCTTCTCTTCACACTCCTGACCTCCCCTCTCCAACCCCCCAGGTGGGCGACCCTATTCCACTCAGGCCATCCACTGGTGTGTTTGGTGAGTGTGGTGCAGAGTGTACCTAGGATTTGATTAGCTGATGTAGGCAACACCATGTAGTTGGGGACCCATAACCAAGAAGGAGGTGGATATTGCACGGGAGGGCAGGTTGTGAAATACCCTGTGACGACCTGATAGTCCAGGGGCGTCACAGTGGCGCTTGGGCTCTTTTAAGAGAGGGGCAGCGGTTTCTGCGCCCACTCATTAGGAGCGCTCCCAAAGGTCTTGTAACACATGCACAAACTCCAGGAGGAGGAGAAACCCACATAGAGGAGAAGCAGGGATGCCTGGCAGCGTTAAAGGATCCGGCTGTGGCAGTGAGTCAGAGTGCATCCCTGCAGGAGCATAGGGACGCAGCGTTACAATATAGTGTTATGTGGATACTTACTAGTCAAGGTTTAGCATGTCTGCTCCCTGGGTTTCAGGAGTTAAGGTGTGACACCCTGGCAAAACCAGGTAGTCACACAGAAGGCCCCCGCATAACACCTTCCCACACAGGGTTACATACAGCCGACCTGAAACCCTAGCCACCCCCCCCTTAGGGTAGGACAGACCCACCAGTGGGCCGGACCAGGCAGATGAGAAATGCCCACCTAGGTGTCTGGAGAACCCAGGGCGGGAAAAACAGTGAGTTGAGTTCAGTGAGTGAGTGGAGTGGAGTTAAGTTCAGGGTAGAGGAGGTGAAGTTCAAGGGGAGCAGTGTAGCTTCAGTGAAGTGCGGAGTCAGAAAGGAAAGGGGTCGGGGTTGGAGCCCCGGTGTACTGGGTAAGTGGCAGACGGTGGTCCGTATCTAGCAGGAGATGGGAAGACGGCTGCCGGAGATCCGAGGTGGATCGGGACAGGGTTGGAGCCCACCGGTACCGACACCGGAGAACTGACCCGGAAACCGTGCACAGAGGGGGTACTTGGACCCTGAATCCAGAACCAGAACCAATGGCCTAGCTAATTAACCAATTGAGTACAGGATTATAGGTCCTGTCCCAACCAAAGTCCCAAAAGCAGACAACCACCCACCGAGAGGGATAGGGTATCCGCCAGGACCCTAAGGGTCAGCGTCAGTGGGCAAGGCTCCCAACAAGAAGGACTGGGAGCGGACTCCCGTGTTTCACACCGGGAAGTCCAGCACACCACACACTGAGTGCAGAGGAAAGTGATATGGATCATCACCCCGGGTGTGGAACCAGATACACCCGACCGCGGCGGCCGGCCACCAGCATCTTGGTTTACCACTGGACTTGTGTGATTTATTCAACCGTGAGTAGCCTAACATCCCCCGGTCCGACCAGGCGCGCCGACCCCTGCAGTCAGCATCCCCATCATAGGGACACTGGGCCCCGGGGCATCCATCCCTACCCATGGAGGGGTTAACATCCAGCTGCCATCCCATCGCCCCCGGGAGTCCCACAACAGCAGCGGTGGTGCCACACTTCACCACACACCGTGGGTGGCGTCACAAACCGTTTACGGCAAATCCCGTACAAATACGTCCCCTTTTATTTGAAGTGTCCGCGCGACCCTTGGGTCCGGTAGAATCCGTCGAGCCACACTGCGGATCCGGATCCGAGCAGCCCGGCTGCTGGCACGGGGGCGGCACAAAGGTTCTAAGTGACACCCTCTAAGGGTGTGGAGATTAGTGGGTAAAATGAGACAGCAGCCTTGTTAGAGTAGGAGAGTGTGATAGAGTCCTGAGCAGAACTAGGGAAGTTGTAACAAACCATGACCCCATTGCAAATTCGGCTCGCTCTTCAGGGTCATTCCCAGGATTTATGGAGGAAAAGGGAAGAAATGTCTCTACTGTTGTAGGGTCGCAGTGAGTCATTTTGGCCTGCCACCGTGAGTACGTTCCCTTCCTCCCGTAATGACCCTGTAGTATGGAATTTAAGTTACCAGTAAAAGATCTGTTTTTAAGGAACTTGGTTTCTGTGTCAATGATGTGCAGAGGAACATATGAATTACACTTAACCCTTTTGACTGTGGAGGTGGCCGGGGCGTGGACCAAGTACGCTGGGTTGCGCCGCAGTCAGAAATCACCCTAGCCTGTCACCGCAATGACCCCGAACCCCTCTACATAAGGATGCAGAGATCTTCCCCAGCAAAGCATGCTGGGAAAAACTGTTTTTGGCTAGATTGCGCTAATAGATTATACTGCCTGTATACTGCTTTGTACTACTAGGTAAAGCTGTGTAGTGGTACAAAAATAGTGACAGCTGGGAACAACGTACACCGGTAGTTCTGGCGTCTATGATTGCTTACAGTCAGTGACATCCTCAGCCTGTGTGTCAGCATCTGAATGCTTGCAATCACAGATCCTTGTTGTGGTTCTATCGTGGTATAAAAATAAATAAAATTGGCGTAGGGTCCCCCATATTATGATACCCAGCATAGCTAAAGCATATGGCTACAGGCTGAAGCCCCCAGCTGTGCACTTGTTTTGGCTGTGTATCAAATAAGAGGAACCACATGTGTGTTTTTTTTACATTTAAATAAATAATTTAAAAAAAAACAGCGGGTGGTCCCTCCCCCAAATTTGATACTCAGTCGGGATAAAGCTCGAAAGCTGGGGGCTGGTCTTCTCAGGCCGCGGAGACCCATGCTTTTTGGGACCCCCCCAGTCTAAAAATAGCAGCCTTCACCCGCCCAGGATTCCCTTATTCATTAGATGCGACAACTCCAGAATTTTACCAGGCTCCTCCCGATTGCCCTGGTGTGGGGGCAGTTGGGGTAATAAAGGGGTTAATGTCAACTCACAGCTGCCATTAAGCCCTACATTCGTAATGGGGATGGTCTATTAGACCTCCCCATTACTAATCTGTAAGTGAAAATCAAAATCACAAACTCCAAAAAATCCTTTATTTTAAATAAAAGACAAAGCATACTGCTACAGGCAGCTGTTTTATCTGTGATGAGTATCATATTACGGGGGGACCCTATGCCAGTTTTTTTTTATTTATTTTTACATCGCGCCACAATGGAGCCGCAGACAGGGTCTGTTATTGCAAGCAGTCAGATGCCGTCACACAGGTTGGGGGCATGTTTGACTGCAACCCATCACAGATGCTAGGACTGCCGGTGGGTGGGGAAGCAGTGCATATACATGATTATAAACAAGCGATCCCGGAAGATGAATGAGCAGCCTGAAAGCAGTTACAGCTGCGCCGGAGACTCCGTAAGCATAGCAAGCATTCTCTAATTTCACTATCCCTTCCACCACCATTTTTAAGTGCCGTACTCTGGTCCCTATAGACTTATATGGGGACCAATGTCTGGCCAGATATCCGGGATAAATTCCGGGATGGAGCCAATTGTTTTTTTTTTTTAAAAGTCCAGTTAGACCTGCCGATCTCGGATATCTGCGAGTGCGCCCATCACTAGTAGCCTACAGTGTCTGAAACTGCAGTGTGTGGTTAATAGGCTGCAAGTTACTCCAGCTTCCCATTTGTATATTCCAAGCCATATACAGTCATATGAAAAAGTTTGGGCACCCCTATTATTGTTAACCTTTTTTCTTTATAACAATTTGGGTTTTTGCAACAGCTATTTCAGTTTCATATATCTAATAACTGATGGACTGAGTAATATTTCTGAATTGAAAAAAAAGAAATGGTAAAAGTTGACTTTTTCTATGTATCTAGAATCTCTAACTTTTGTTTCCCACATCCACATCTTTCCAAGCAGTTGATGACTGATTTAATCAGCTAATGTGTGCCTTTAACAGCTCAAGGTGCAAAAAACAAGCCCAAACACAGCCCCAGATCCTAAAAATTGAAAGCGGTTCGGGTCTTGAAAAATGGCAACATAAGCAAAATAATAGGGTTTTTTTGTTTGTGTTTTTTTTTTAAACTTTCTGCATTTTTTTCACTACTTAAATAAAAATATGCATTGTTTGGTATCTACATAATTGTACTGACCGAGAAAATCATATAGCGAGATCAGTTTTACTTTATAGTGAACATGGTAAATAAAAAAAAACAAAAAACAATTCAGATAACTTTTATGCAATTTTAAATGTATAAGTACAATTCGTCCCACAAAATAAAAGCCCTCAAAAAAATAATACAAAGTTATGGCTCTCGAATGGGGAGAAAAAATTAAACAAAAAAACAGAAAATCGCCATGTTGGAACAGAGTTAAAGATATGATTTATCAAATAAACCAAAACAAAGTTAAGAATCCAGGAATGCAATTGACATTAAAAACTGCTATTACTTTCCTATGAAAGTACACTATTGTGTAAGTAATACTTAAAAATAACTAGACATACCTTGTTTCCGCAAAAATAAGCCCTACCCCCAAAAATAAGCTGTATCAAGAATTTTCAGAGTAAGGCCTCTTTCACACATCAGTTTTTTGCCATCAGGCACAATCCGGCGAATTGCGGATAAAACGGAGCCGGCGTCTGATGCCGCTGGATCAGTTTTTTTCTTCATAAACTTTGATTAGCGCTGGATTGTGCCGCATGGCCTCGTGTTTCATCCATCGTATGACAGATCCGGCAAAAATTGTTTGTGCGGCCGCTGAAAGCAACGTCAATAGCAATATTCTTTGTGAAAAAATGGAAGGCGGCGGATCCAGCGCCGTCAGTTTTTTTAGAATGGAAGCCTATTGGTGCTGGATCCATCGTCATCCGTCAAATGACAGAATCAGGCAACGGATCCGTTTTTTGTTTGTGAGCATGCCCTGACGTTGTGTAAATTGACTTCTGGTCACAAAAAAAATCTCTCTCTCTCTTTTTCTCTCTCTCTTCTTCTCTCTCTTCTTCTCTCTCGTTTTTTTTATTGGATCCGTCGCATCAGTTTTACCACAATCTGCGACGGATTGTGCCTGATTGCAAAAAACTGTTGTGTGAAAGAGGCCTTATGCTTAAATATCAAACCTACCACGAAAATAAACCATAGTTGCGGTTGAATAATGAAGTGTCCATGCAGCTAAAAAAAGTTAAAGAATACTGGAGCACATTTCATTAAAGAAAGCAGACACCCCCAAAAGAAAGAAGACAGACCCCCGCAATCATAGTCACCAGACTGGGACGCTGTGGAAAGCAAGGAATTGTGGTGGAACGCATCGAGGACCTGTGGTGCAATGCACACACACACACACACACATCTGGTGATACTGTACTGCTCCGGTGACCTGGGACACTGTGGAATGTGAGGACATTGATGCCTTTCACCGCAGTTCCTCAATGCGCTTCATTGCAGGTCTTTACGTTCACAGTGTCCCAGGTCCCTCTGTCTGCCGGAAGCAGTGCGGTATCACCAGATGTGTGTGTGTGATGTGTGAGTGCTGGCCGGCCAGCAGCAGGGGAGGACCATTATGGAGAAGACAAGGAACCATCCGCTGAGGACCTGGGAGCGACATAGCTGTCCGGGGTCTGGTATGATTTTAAGTATGATTTTCTTTGGGAGGTCTTTTTGGGTGGTAAAATTACCACTAACCCTTGTTTCACCATAAAATAATCCCTAGCGCATTTTTTGGGGGCAAAAAAACAATATAACAGTATCTTATTTTCTGAATCACACTAGCCCAGAGAATAAAAGTAACATGTTTATATGCTACATGATAGAAGGTGAAGGTGTAAATTTAAAACGCAAAAAACAATGGAGGAAGTTAAAAAATGTTTTTAATAAACTAAATATAATCCAAGAGGAGTTATTGAACAAAAAAAACCTTATTTCACAAAAAGTAAGCCATCACAGAGATACACTGATAATGTCAGAAAATTAAAAAATGTAATGCTTTCCAATGCACCAGTGCAGAAAAAAAAGAATATTCTCCAAAATAGGCTTGCAGGTTTAAATTGCCTGGTCTTGAGGTAGTTAATATTGTCATGATATATATATATATATATATATATATATATATATATATATATATATATATATATATAATTTATTTTTTTTTATTTCAAATCGAAAAAAGTACTGTAACTATAGTTGGGAGCTCTTTTATTGAATACTTGCATTAGAATGATTGAACAAAGTCCCTGTGTAATGAAACCTTTTTGTACATTGTGCACTGCTCTGAAGAAGGCAAGCAATGGAAACAACTGTTTATTGTTCTTTCCATGACTAAGTCCAGGAACACGTTCTGTGCATCTCTGACTCTCTCCATAGTTGCCTATGAAGAATGTCCATTGTAAAATTTGCTGGCCTGTAACCAGGGAAGTAGAGAACAGTGCATAATAAGAAACAATATTTAAAGGGTACCTCTCACCAGGTTTTTCCCTTATGAGCTGCGACCACCATCAGTAAGCCCATATATACAGCATTTCAGAATGCTGTATATAAAAGAGCCCTGGCCACTTTGTAGAATGTAAAAAACACATTTATAATACTCACCTAGGGGGCGATCCGGTTCGATAGATGTCGCTGCTCTCGGTCCGGCGCCTCCTCCATCTTGCACGATCGCTGTCCTTCTTCTGAGGCCCATGTGGATGACATACCCTAGGTCATCCACACAGGCTGGCATCGCATGTGCACTTTGATCTGCCCTTTGTGGGCAGATCAAAGTATTGCAATGCGCATGCGTGGGCGGTCTTTGACCTTTCCTTGTGCATGCACATTGTAGTACTTTGATCTGCCCTCAGCGAGGCAGATCAAAGTGTGCCTGTGCAGGACCGCAATGCTGGCCTGTGTGGATGAAGTAGGACGCATCAATCACAGATGCCTCAGAAGGAGGAAATCGTTCACGTAAGATGGAGGAGGCGCCGGACCAAGATCAGCAACGCCATAATACCTGGCCACCCCCTAGGTGAGTATTATAATGGTATTTTTTATGTTACACAGAGCGGCCTGGGCTCTAGAAAGCTGTATATAAGGGTTCACGTGTGCTGGCCACAGAAGCTTATAAGGGAAAAACCTGGTGAAAGGTTCCCTTTAAGTGTTTAGTAACAAAAAGAGAATTGGAACCCCTCTTAAGCTGTCTCTAACAGTTATGTTTTGTTCTAGATCTGGCAGTGTGGTGGAACACTGGAAGTCCATCCATGTTCCCATGTAGGACATGTTTTTCCACAATTGCCTCCATATTCTCGTAGTAAAGCAGTGGTCAACTGTGTGCGAGTGGCAGAAGTTTGGATGGATGAATATAAAGATCTCTACTACCACCGAAATCCACAGGCCCTCATGGTAAAATTTCATATACTGCAGAGAATTTTGGTAGAATGCATGACAGTGTGAATTTAGACATATATCATTTATGATATGTTTCACAAAATCCTTTTCTTAATTATCTTGACTATAGAGCAAACGTCTTCCTTAGTTTTTGTTATCTTTTCTGCTATATTTAATTTTAAAGCGCCACTCCACCACCGCCATGTGGAGCTTTAATGTCCCCTGCACCTAGTCTTATACTCCCCTTTCGGCAACTTCATCTTCAATAACTGCCCAGTCAGTCTCTGGCAGTTTGTGGCCTGACTGCAGCTCCAGTGCTTTATGGAGCTAGCCAGAAATTACAATTCAATACAAGTCTATGAGAACATCATTCTGGCCTCGTTCTGGCACTCGTAGAGATGTAAAAAGAAACTCCCCAGAAATAAAGCCACCAGCCAACACAGGTCAAAATGGCAAATGCACTTGCAGCATGCAGCCGGCCACCTATAATAAAGGTGGGGTAATACAGGTGCAGAATACCGATAAGACAACGGCTCACAGCCTACCAACTCATGGAGTGGGGGTTGCTGGTATTATACATGACCACAAAAAAAAAGAAGTCTTTAAATTTTGCTAATTAATAAAAAATAACCCTCTCATGAAGCCAAAGTTCATGCAATATAAATATTTATTATAACAATGCTTCAAGATTATTAATCAAACAATCAAAAATCAACGGATATATAGAGTGCAGAGGGGGAATAGAAAAGACCCCACATGCCCCTGGATAGATGTTTAATGATAGATTGGTTAAGTCATGCTGTTCAAAAGGCAGAGTAGAAAGGCAGGTGCAGAAAAATTGCCCTAGTTAAATAGCCATGCCACAACAGTCAAACTTCAGTATGAAAACTCACCCATATTTAATAAATGAAAGACCAGAGTTGCACGTGGGGACCAGCGTCCCGACACGTGTTTCACGTCTCAACGCTTCTTCAGGAGACAGATAAAAAAGTGTGGAAATGTGCAGCCTTATAAACCTCCCGTGTAAGCCCCATCACACCCCATCCCACCCAGCTGTTACTGCGCACGGCCGGTGTTCAGAGTGCAGCGGCATTCAGCCACCCGGCGTCCGCAGCGGAGATCGGAGGGAAGAAAACTTCCTATGACGCCAATGAGTAAGTCTAGGTCTCCGCTACTAAGGACGCCGCCGTAACCATGCTTGCAAATTTGGCGGCCTGGCCTAGCCAGGTCGTCACAAATAACATACAAACACCCCCCACCCCCATTAGACAGGGACATCAGCCAAACAAAAACCCTTGTTGCCTCCCTCCAGTGTCTGATGTCCACACCATGTGGGGTGGAGCTAAGTGGTTGGCTCCACCCACCGAGGAGTTCACAGGCCTGGAGGCGGGAAAAGTGACAGTAGTTCAGTGGAGGAGTTGTGAAGTGAGAGGAGTAAACACTTGGGTGTCTGGGTTTGTGGCCCAGGCACTAACAGCAAGGTTGGCAGACGGTGGTGGCCGTCTGCAGGAGTGGTGGAGCAACGCGGAACCGTAGGACCGGGGACAGGCGACAGCCCGCCAGTACCGACCGGGGAGCGAAGTGAAGCCAGCACACACAGGCAAGGCCATCGGACCCCGACCAGGCTTGGAGCCGCCGACAATAGTCAGATCCGAATGTGACTGGAACCCCAGGGGTTTCACAACAGCAAAAGTCCCGATTGAAGGCAACAGCCCACACCGTGAGGGTATACAGCTACCGCCTAAGGCTAGAGACCCAAGGGCCAGCGTCTGCGGGCAAACGGGCTCCTCCGGTACCCATACACCGGGGAGCGGACTACCGTTGGGAATCCATAGTAGTCAGAAAGAGAACATCAAGGTGCAGGGATAGACAGCCGCCATCACCTGTCCAGGGAGAGAAGCACTGCAGCCGGCTGCGGGACCCGTCCATCCAGCCGTTTGGTTTACCGAGGACTTTGTACCTTTCTTGCTGAGTGAGTACACCCGTGCCATCCGGCACCGCACCGCGCTGTCCCTGCAACCCTGCACCTCACCAACCCTGCCTCCCCGTCACAACATCACCGGGCCCCGGGACCACCGACCCCTACCCACAGAGGGGGAAAACAACATCCCAGCTGCTCCCTACCATCGCTCCCGGGATCCCCGTCACCAGCAGCGGTGGTGCCTATCTTCACCACGACCCGTGGGTGGCGTCACGAACTAAATCCCCCAAACCAACCACCCCTTTCACTCACGGGCGAGGAGCGCCGCTCGAGTCCCCGGATCCGGCCCACCGCTCGAGCCACCGAGCAGCAGCCGCAGCAGCGCCGGACCCGAGCATTAGCGAGAGCGCTGCAGCGACGACGTCCTCCCCGCCCGCGACACAAACAGACACACTCAGCTGCGCGTCAGGGACGGACGGCTCCCATATCCTGGATTTACAAGGTATTAACCACTTGCAGTATACATCAAAAGACAGGCTGATATCGTCCAATTCAGTGACGTAGTTGGAAGTGCTATTGATTTGGACATATAAGACAATCCTCATCCAATGCCAATTCATCATCTCAAGTTAAATAGATAGAAACGAAAAAAGAGGAAAATAGCCATGTAACAGCCAAATGCAGAAAAAGAGTGTGACAAATAGAGCAACAAGCATTTTTGCCCTGATGAACACATAGATATATACATATATATTATATGGGAATGACAAATTACAATCCATAGTCATGGTTAGAATACATATAGTATAAAGATGCATATTTATCATTAATATATCCATAATGTCAATGTGTACATCAGGTGCAGACAAATCCCAATTTCTCCAGAATGGGAAACTGCCACAAATCCAGATAGGGGAAAGATGTGGGGAATATGGCACATCGGTGAGGCAATAAAAAAGACACATTGTTAAAATTGGGAACCAGATCATAAAGATCTACTCACATGATCATTATAAAAAGGCATGAAGAGCATCACATACAAATCTAAAAAATTAATAAAAATAAATAAAATAAAAGTAAAAAATATACTATAGGTAAAGCCCGCATTTGAGACTACATCGATGGAGTGGCTACCATACAGAAAGGTAGAGAGGAAAATTATCACCACATTTACAGAGGTTCAACCTGGGTGTCCTTAAATTAGAGGAATGGGGCAAAGCTCAGGCGTTCATTTAGGCCAAGGGGGACATTGTGCCTAGAGTGAAGATCCAACGGCTCTCCACTTGTGCTAGCCGTTTTTTTATGTCACCCCCACGAATACCCAGATGAACCCTGTCAATGCCCCGAACCTTAAAGGTTTTGGGGTCACAATTGTGAAACTCAAAAAAGTGTCGAGGGATTGTTTTTAAGACTGCCAGATCCATAGCCTCTCTCGCCACAATAATGTCTCGGACATGTTCTCTTGTCCTAATCAGGAGTTCCCGGGAAGTCAGCCCGACATATACCTTGCCATATAAAAATTATCAAGATCGGGCACTGCAGAGCAAAATCTGCCAAACAGTGGAGCCGTACTCACAGTTGCATGGAATCAATGTTTCTGGACTTTAACTGCTCCTGGATTGAAGATGCCTGGTGGAGCGGTGCTCAGCAACAACACAAGTCCATAACCACAAATCCTAGAACAGAATGCGGCAACTCACTCCATCGCGTGCAAAAAATATCCTTTATTCTGCGTTATTGCAGGCAAAATTAGGAGGCTCTTTCTTTCCTCTGGGTATTGTCGGTTGCATACAAGCCCGGGTGCACATGGATAGAAAATAAACATGAATAACTGTAAAATATTTTAGCTCCACTCTAGCCACCGGTGTGCTCAGACATTTATGAAAAAATATGCATAACTTACAAAAAATTAAATTTTGACCGTTTTGAAAATGTGTAATAATGGGTTAATATTAACAATGGTGGATATCATGCATATATAGTGGTCTGTTATACTGTTCCAATGTCATTGTAGTTTGTTGATGTTGTGTGTATATGTCAGCGGCTGATGCTGCTTTTTAATTAGCACTCACATCAGCTGGGAAGACTCTTAAAGACGACCAGCTGGTTGTTTTCTCTAGGACTCGACAAAGCGCGTGTCAGCGCGAAACAGGCTGTCGTCCGTTCACCGTCCCCTGCACCCCCTCTCTCCCCATGCTCCTGTATTTTGTCTGCAATAACGCAGAATAAAGGATATTTTTTGCACGCGATGGAGTGAGTTGCCGCATTCTGTTCTAGGATTTGTGGTTATATACCTTGCCATGCCCACACGTGGCGTAATAGATTACGGCTGACGTCCCACAGGAGATGTAATCACTGATACGGAACTCCCTCCTCCCATCTGCCGATAGGAAGGAGGTGGCCAGGACAATATTTTGGCAACCACGGCAACATCCGCAAGGGTAACAGCCTTGTCGTGGAGGTCCACATCCAAAGAGAAGAGGAAGTTTCTCTGCCACATAGTGGCTATGAACCAGCATATCCCTGAGGCTCCTGCCCCTCCTAGCCGTCATCATTGGGCAGTCTGGCAAATATCCTGCCATTGAGGATTCTGTCTTAAGGATACCCCAATGTCTATTGAGGATCTCCCTGATCATATCCCATTGGCGACAGTGGGTGGAAATGAACCTGACCGTCGATCCCAGTTTTGTGTCTCGCTCCCTTGTGTTCACTGATAGTAACTGATTACGTACAGATCCAAAGGCTCGCTGATATCCTCGTTTAACGCATTTTCCGCTGTATCCCCTATTGACAAACCTCTCCCGCATGTTCCTAGATCCATCGACAAAGGCATCCGTCGAGGAACAAAGTCTGCGTAACTGCAGAAATTGACCCGTTGGGATAGCATCAATTGTCGATCTAGGGTGTCCCGAGGTTGCATGCAGGAGAGCGTTCACCGCGGTAGATTTGCGGAAAATGTTTGTAGAGACCACACCACAGTCTCCAATGGAGATCTGAATATCTAGGAAATCAATTTTCTTAGAATCAACACGATGTGTCAGAAATATATTGAGGTCATTGGAGTTGAGTCGACACACAAAAGATTTGAGTTCAGAGATGGTTCACCCCCAGACGACAAAGATGTCGTCAATATAGCGGAGCCAGCACTGCGCATGGGAGCTCGCCGGCATGCCGGCATAGCCTAGGAAGAGGTTTGCGTAAGATGGTGCGCAAGCCGCCCCCATTGCAGTGCCGCGCCTCTAGAGGAAGAACCTATCCCTGAAAACGAAAAAGTTGTGCGTCAACACAAACGACTCCATGATCAACTGAACCAAAGTTTTGTGCACCTTATTCATGTCAAGAAAAAATTGTGTGGCTCTCAAGCCATCCTGATGGCCAATATTAGAATAGAGGGACTCTATGTCCATGGTCGCCAGTGACACATCCTCCTCCAGAACAAGACCATCCAACCTCCTGAAAGGTGTCTCAGACATAGGAGGGTAACGTCTCCACCAATGGGTGCAAGTAATGTTCAATAAATTTGCATACAACGTCACATAACCCTCCTATGCCAGACACTATAGGGCATCCTGGGAGTACCTCAGAATTCTTGTGAATTTTCGGGAGGAGGAAAAATTAGGTGTCACCGGCGACCTGACAAAGAGTCCATCTAAGATCTTCTTGGTGATTGTGCCTGCTTCAAATGCTCTCATCAATATTTCAAGCTATTGTGTAAATCCCTTAATTGGATTCATAGAGAGCGGTTCATAGAATTCACGATCCCTAAGCTGCCACCATGCTTCCCTCTCATAAAGTTCCACTGGCCATACCACCACATTTTCCCCTTGTCTGCTGGTTTAATAACAACTCCCTCCAGGGTTTGTAATTCCCTGAGGGCCCTCTTGTGTTGATTAGATAAATTAGTGGTTCCTCCACTCAAGGGAAGCTGTTTAAGATCCCTAGTGACCAACTCACCAAATATCTGAAATGGTGGACATAGCGACGGGGGGGGGGGAATGGGGTAGATTTAGGCATGAAATGTCGAGGAAAGTTACCTGACGAGTGGCCAGTGGACTCCTCTGGAAGAACTGGAGGAGGAGTCCACTGGCCACTCGTCAGGTAACTTTTGGCCTCCAAAGCTTCCTCCTCCAATGCAGACATACTAGATGTACCCGGATCCTTTTTGATATGCAATTTATGTAGTATCAATTTCCGCAGGAAACTAATGAGGTTTTACATAGGGTGTCAGTCACACAGGTGTGTGCGATGCACAGTGTCCGGCTTACAGTGTATTGGTGAAGCCCTATATTAGATCAGGCGGGCTGCCCAGCACTATATAAGTGCAAATACTCACAGGACAGACACCCCAAAGGGTCCGGCTGCAATCTGCAGTAAATTGTGTAATACAAAATTATGTAAAATGATAATTAATGGGAGGTATTGGTCCATATTTTGGCCAAAATACATTAGCTCGTAACCCAAATGTCAAGGGTCCCAACGTTTACGAGTCCGTACACTTTATTCCAAATAATTCACCAAAAAGGACATGAATTCAGAAAAAAAATGAATAAAAAAAAACTCACCAGAAAAAAAGCCACCAGCCAACACAGCTATGTAAACCATCATTAGTGTGCATGTTTAATACCAGCAACCACCCAGTTATTGGTAGGCTGTGAGTAGTTGTCTTATTGGTAGTCTGCACCTGTGTTACCCCACCTTTATTATAAGGGGCCAGCTGCATCCTGAGAATGCATTTGCGATTTTGACCTCTGTTGGCTGGTGTTTTTTTTTCTGGTGAGTTTTGTTTTTTTGATTAATTTTTTTTCTAATTTATTCACTCATAGAGATGTGTTGCGGACGGGTGCCGCCTCCGGTGCGGCGGCCGAGGCTGTTCGAGGGGCGTTCAGACCTGGGATCGTTTCTTGGGCTTGAGTGGTGTCCGGACCCGGGGGCTCATGCAACCGCCCGTCCTTGCACACAGTGAAAAAGGGAGGTATTTACAGAGGAGATTGTCTGTGATGCCACCCGTGGGTTGCGGTGATGGGATGGTGGCGCCGTCGCTGCCTCTTGGGGCCAACCTCCGGAATCGGTGATGTGGGGGCAGCAAGGTGGTTCCTCCTCCACGGGTAGGGGCTTGGTGTAGTCCCAGGGCCCAGGTGTGGGTAAGGAGCAGGGCTGGGGCGTTGTCGTCAGTAGAGTTAAGCGATGTTCGAGGTTCACCAATTTCATGTTTGAGTGATTTTGGGGGGTGCTCAAGATCGAACTCAAACTCAAGCTTTTTGTTAAAAGCTCGACAGTTTCGAAAACGATTTGATCACCATAAACGTGGCTTTTCACAGTAAGGTTATGTGCACATGTTGCTGTCTACATGCGTCCTGCGTCCCCAGCACAATCCCTCTCCCTTTCCTACTCACCGATCACGGGCGCCGCACTCCACGTCTGTCACAAATCTGTGGTGTCTTTTCCTCTTTAGAAAATGGCTGCCGCTTCATTAGTCAATTAGTTATTCCATGCTTTCCCTGCCCACCGGCGCCCATGATTGGTTGCAGTCAGACACGTCGCCAAGCTGAGTGACAGCTGTCTCACTGCAACCAATCACAGCCGCCGGCAGGCGGGTCTATATCATGCAGTAAAATAAATAAATAAATAATAATTAAAAAAAAATGCGGTTCCCCCATATTTGATACCAGCCAGGATAAAGCCACACGGCTGGAGGCTGGTATTGTCAGGATGGAGAGCATCACGTTATCGGGAGCCCACCACCCTAACACTATCATCCAGCAGCCGCCCGGAATTGCCGCATCCATTAGATGCGACAGTCCCGGGGGACTCCACCCAGCTCATCCCGAATTGCCCTGGTGCGGTGACAATCGGGATAATAATGAGTTTAATCATGCCAGGCGTCTACCCGAGACACCTTCTATGATTAAATGAAAGTGAAAGTAAAGAAACACACAGCGAAAAATCCTTTATTTGGAATAAAAGACAAAAAAACACCTCATTTACCTTTTTATTAATCACCAAATACCCCTCCAGGTCCAATGTAATCCACACGACACTGTCAGCTCGGCTACATGAAGCTGCAGCAGCACCGTAGAACACGATCGTGCTGTATCAGCTCCACATAGCAATAAAGTAAATCGCGCTGTCAGCAGAGACTTCAGCAATGCAGAAGTCAAGATTACCAAATCTGCCTATCTTTATCATTAGAGGCAGTAGACTAGTAGATAGAGTGCTTGCCTAAGAAGCATAACTTCAGCAGTTCTAATCCTGGTCCCGATAAAGAATTTTTTATTTATTTTTAATTTTAAATGATAATTATATATTTATAATTATAATTTAATTTACTTATGCACTGAGGGAGGAGCTGGACATCAGCTGTGAGCAGCGGGACACACCTCTAAAATCTGAGCAGTTCACGGAATGAGGCTGCATTGCTCTCTCCTCTCTCTCTTCTCTCCCTCTTCTCTCTTTCTCTCTCTCTCTCTCTCTCTCTCTCATTCTTTCTCTCTTTCACTGTCTTTCTCTCTCTCTCTCTTTTTCTCTCTGTCTTCCAAGGAGAGGGAAGAAAGTGTTTCAGGGAGGGCTGGGCTGAGAAAGCATACTACAGACAAGGAGAGGGAAGAAGGTGTTTCAGGGAGGGCAGAGAAAATATACCACAGACAAGGAGAGGGAAAAAATTGTTGCAGGGAGGGCTGAGAAAACATACTATGGACAAGGAGAAGGAAGAAAGTGTTTCAGGGAGGGCTGAGAAAGCATACTACAGACAAGGAGAGGGAAGAAAGTGTTTCAGGGAGGGCAGAGAAAACATACTATGGACAAGGAGAGGGAAGAAAATGTTTCAGGGAGGGCAGTTCACGGAATGAGGCTGCATTGCTCTCTCCTCTCTCTCTTCTCTCCCTCTTCTCTCTTTCTCTCTCTCTCTCTCATTCTTTCTCTCTTTCACTGTCTTTCTCTCTCTCTCTCTTTTTCTCTCTGTCTTCCAAGGAGAGGGAAGAAAGTGTTTCAGGGAGGGCTGGGCTGAGAAAGCATACTACAGACAAGGAGAGGGAAGAAGGTGTTTCAGGGAGGGCAGAGAAAATATACCACAGACAAGGAGAGGGAAGAAATTGTTGCAGGGAGGGCTGAGAAAACATACTATGGACAAGGAGAAGGAAGAAAGTGTTTCAGGGAGGGCTGAGAAAGCATACTACAGACAAGGAGAGGGAAGAAAGTGTTTCAGGGAGGGCAGAGAAAACATACTATGGACAAGGAGAGGGAAGAAAATGTTTCAGGGAGGGCAGTTCACGAATGAGGCTGCATTGCTCTCTCCTCTCTCTCTTCTCTCCCTCTTCTCTCTTTCTCTCTCTCTTTCTCTCTCTCATTCTTTCTCTCTTTCACTGTCTTTCTCTCTCTCTCTCTTTTTCTCTCTGTCTCCCAAGGAGAGGGAAGAAAGTGTTTCAGGGAGGGCTGGGCTGAGAAAGCATACTACAGACAAGGAGAGGGAAGAAGGTGTTTCAGGGAGGGCAGAGAAAATATACCACAGGCAAGGAGATGGAAGAAATTGTTGCAGGGAGGGCTGAGAAAACATACTATGGACAAGGAGAAGGAAGAAAGTGTTTCAGGGAAGGCTGAGAAAGCATACTACAGACAAGGGGAGGGAAGAAAGTGTTTCAGGGAGGGCAGAGAAAATATACTACAGACAAGGAGAGGGAAAAAAGTGTTTCAGGGAGGGCAGAGAAAACATACTATGGACAAGGAGAGGGAAGAAAGTGTTTCAGGGAGGGCTGAGAAAGCATACTACAGACAAGGAGAGGGAAGAAAGTGTTTCAGGGAGGGCAGAGAAAACATACTATAGACAAGGAGAGGAAAGAAAGTGTTTCAGAGAGGGCAGAGAAAACATACTATATTATAATATAATTATTATTTATTTATAATTATAATTTAATTTAATTATGCACTGAGGGGAGGAGCTGGACATCAGCTGTGAGCCGCGGGACACACCTCTAAAATCTGAGCAGTTCACGGAATGAGGCTGCATTGCTCTCTCCTCTCTCTCCTCTCTCTTCTCTCTCTCTTTTTCTCTCTGTCTCCTTCTCTCTCCTCTCTCTTTTTCTCTTTCTCTCTATCTCTCCTCTCTCTCCTCTCCCCTCTCTCTTTCTCTCTCTCTCTCCTCTCTCTCTCTTCTCTCTCTCTTCTCTCCTCTCTCCTCTCTTTCCTCTCTCTTCTCTCTCTCCTCTCTCTCTTCTCTCTTTTCTCTCTCTCCTCTCTTTCTTCTCTCTCTCTCAGACCTGGCGATGATCAGCTGATGCGGTCACGTGACGAAATCAGCTGACACTATAAGTCGAGCGGTGAGGTCGGCTTTTTACTGCCCGGTCAGGTAAACTATCAGCTGATGCTATCGGACAGGAGTCTGCACTGAAGTGTGTAGTTTTTTTTTTTGCACTGATGCATCAGCTGATTGTATAAAATCCGTTTATACAATCAGCTGCTGTGTCATGTGATTCAGGTCCTTGAACCTGACACATCATCTGATCGGTTTGCTGGAAGGCAAAGCGATCAGATGATATTGGATCCAGATTGGACGGCGCGGGACACTTGACCCAGGACAACTGAGGAGGGGGGTTCTTTATTTCAATAAAGATGGGGTCACTGTTGTGAATGTTAGTTATGTCTTGGCTGCTGGGAGGCTCCCTCTGGTGGCCAGGAAGGGTTTGGACAGAGACCAGGTGGGTTGTGCAGTGGGTGTTTCCTTTCCTAACTCTCTGCTTATTTAAGTCCTGGTCTGATTGCAGGCTGTTGCCGGATGTCAGTTGTTCTTTGTATCTCCAGCCTGCTTAATCCTGCTCTACATCACATCCACTCCAGATAAGTTCTTGCTCTATATTTATTGCCTGGTTCTTTTGCTTATCTGTGTTTGTCATTTGTTGTGGTTGGTTTCAGTTTATTTCCTTCCAGGGATTTCTCCCCTCAGTAGATTGTTGAGGAACTCCCTGCAGTTCTGTGTGGAGTATTGCTCCTTTGGGTCCATGTGTTTGTGGCTTGTTGAATTACTTATAATTCTTGTTTTCTGTTCATTGGTATGACAAGGGCACCTGGTATAGGACGGAGTTCAGATCGAGCAATCTGAGGGCCTTTTTGTACTATCAGAAAGTTGGTATTTTGCAGGGTTTTTCTCTGGCTACCATCAGTCCCTTTCCTGTCCTTTCCTATTTTAGTCAGCGGGGGCCTCACCTTTTGCTAATCCTGTCATCTATCTGTGTATTGTGTTTTTCCTATATCACCGCAGTCTTGGAATGTGGGGGGCTTGCTATTCTTGTCTATTTTCTGAGGCAGAGAGTTATTCATCTTTCCTACCTTTAGGATAGTTAGTTCTCCGGCTGGGTTCGCGGTGCACAGGATGTTAGTTCACCCCTCGGCTACTTCTAGTTGTGTTGGTTAGTAAGGGGATGGCGGCCAGATTAGTTGCCAAGGCTCTTGTCACCTTTTTGCCAATGATTTGTGGTGATCTACCATGGTTCCGGATCATAACAGTACATCCGGCCAAACAAATTTAAAGGGTACTCTTAAGAAGGGAAAAAAAAAAAAAAGCTGCTGAGAAAATTTTTTTTTTTTTTTGGTGTTTTTCCTCTTCTTCTTTGGGTTCTGTGGAAGATTTCTGTTGTCTAGCATGGATGAATTGGGTGAGCGTGTTGCTCATCTTGATGCTAAGGTTCGTCGTATAGAGTCTTATCTTGCACAGACTCCCCTTGCAGAGCCTAAAATTCCCGTTCCTGATTTTTTTTCGGGAGATAGGTCGAGATTTTTGAGCTTCAAAAATAATTGTAAATTATTTTTTGACCTGCGCCCTAAGTCCTCAGGGAATCCCGTACAGCAGGTTAAGATTGTCATCTCCTTGCTGCGTGGTGACCCTCAGGACTGGGCCTTCTTTTTAGCGTCTGATGATCCGATTCTCAATGATGTGGACTCCTTTTTTCAGGCCTTGGGATTATTATATGACGAACCCAATATTGTGGACCAAGCAGAAAAGGTCTTGTTGTCCTTAACTCACGGTTTGGATTCTGCAGAAACGTTTTGTCAGAAATTTCGTAAGTGGGCGGTCCTTACCAAATGGAATGATGATGCGCTTGCGGCTCTTTTTCGCAAGGGTATTGCGGATGCTGTGAAGGATGTAATGGTAGGATTTCCCGTCCCTTCTGGTCTTGATGCCTCTATGACCTTGGCCATTCAGATTGATAGGCGTTTACGTGAGCGCAGGAAGATACCTGCTGGTTTTGTGCCTGTGGAGCAGCCTTTGGAGCCTATGGAGTGTGATAGGGTCCTTTCTAATGCTAGTCGGCAGGGGTTCAGACGGAAGAATAGACTGTGCTTCTATTGTGGAGACGCTTCTCATAACATCTCTGTCTGCCCTAAACGTGAAAGGAGATTGGCTACTTCTGTTACTGTGGGTTCTTTGCAACCAAAGTTTCTTTTGTCTGTCACATTGATTTGCTCATTGTCTTCCTTTTCTGCATTTGCCTTTGTGGACTCAGGGGCAGCGCTCAATTTGATGGATTTTGGGTTTGCTAGGGATTGTGGTTTTCCCATGGTTCCTTTGCAAACTCTTATTCCTTTAAGGGGCATTGATGCTACCCCTTTGGCAGAACATAAACCCCAATTTTGGACCCAGGTGCCTATGAGAGTTGCACCAGCGCATCAGGAAACTTGTACATTTTTAGTATTGCATAATCTACAGGATACCTTGGTACTGGGATTTCCGTGGTTGCAGACCCATAATCCGGTTCTTGACTGGAGATCCTTGTCGGTAGTTAGTTGGGGTTGTCAAGGTTTGCATCAGGACCTTTCCGTGTCGTCCACGTCTGCTCAGGCAGTTGATGTTCCGGCTTTCTTGTCTGATTTCCATGATGTATTTAATGACCAGGAATCTGATTCTCTGCCCCCACACCGGGACTGTGACTGTGCCATTGAGTTGGTGCCCGGTTGTAAATTTCCCAAGGGGCGGATTTTCAACTTGTCTGTACCCGAACATGATGCCATGCGGTCATACATCAGAGAATCATTGGAGAAGGGGCACATTCGGCCCTCATCTTCTCCTTTGGGTTCTGGCTTCTTCTTTGTTGCTAAGAAAGATGGTTCGTTGAGGTCTTGTATTGATTACCGTCTTCTTAATAAAATTACAGTCACATATCAGTACCCTTTGCCTCTGATGTCTGATCTGTTTTCTAGAGTGCAGAGTGCCAAATGGTTTACGAAACTGGATCTCAAGGGTGCGTATAATCTCATTCGTATTAAGGAGGGTGATGAATGGAAGACGGCTTTTAATACTCTTGAGGGGCATTTTGAGTACCTAGTGATGCCTTTTGGGCTCACTAATGCACCCTCCGTCTTCCAGACCTTCATGAATGATATTTTTCGGGACCTTATTGGTAAATTTTTGATTGTGTATTTGGATGACATCTTGATTTTTTCTGATGATTGGGACTCTCATGTGGGGCAAGTATGGGAGGTTTTTCAGATACTTAAGGATAATGCACTTAATGTTAAGGGGTCAAAGTGCCTCTTTGGGGTGCAAAGGATTTCCTTTTTGGGCTTCATCCTGTCTCCCTCCGCTATTGAAATGGACCCGGTTAAGGTTCAGGCTATTTACGACTGGGTGCAACCGACTTCTCTAAAATCCCTGCAGCGGTTTTTGGGGTTTGCTAATTTTTACCGTAAATTTATAGCCAATTTTTCTGCCATTGTCAAACCTCTGACAGATTTGACAAAGAAGGGAGCTGATGCTGAGCATTGGACCCCTGAGGCTATTGTGGCCTTCCAGGAGCTTAAAAGGCGATTCACTTCTGCCCCAGTTCTGCAGAAACCTGATGTGTCTCGCCCATTTCAAGTTGAGATCTATGCCTCAGAGATCGGAGCAGGTGCTGTTCTGTCTCAACGAGACGCTACTTCGGGTAAACTTAAGCCCTGTGCCTTTTTCTCTCGGAAGTTTGCTCCTTCGGAACGGAATTATGATGTGGGGAACCGGGAATTATTGGCTATGAAGTGGGCATTTGAAGAGTGGAGGCATTGGTTGGAGGGGGCTAGGCATCAAGTTGTGGTGCTTACGGACCACAAGAATCTCATCTATCTGGAATCGGCCAAGAGGTGGAATCCTCGGCAGGCCAGGTGGGCTTTGTTTTTTACCCGGTTTAATTTTGTGGTCTCTTTTTTGCCGGGCACCAAGAATGTTTAGGCCGATGCCCTTTCCAGGAGTTTCTGCGCTGACTCTTTGGAGGTTGTCGAACCGTCTACTATCCTGAATGATGGTGTAGTTTTCTCGGCTATTTCGCCTGATCTGCGGTTGGCACTGGCGGAATTTCAGGGGGATAAACCTGAGAGATGTCCTACAGGGAAACTGTTTGTCCCAGACCAATGGAGAGACCGAGTTGTCTCTGAGGTTCATTGCTCTGTTTTGGCGGGTCATCCTGGCATTTTTGGTACTCGGGATCTTGTGAGACGCTCTTTTTGGTGGCCTTCCCTGTCCCGAGATGTCCGTCGTTTTGTGCAGTCGTGTGGAGTTTGTTCTAGGTCCAAGCCCTGTTGTTCACGTTCTAGTGGGCTATTATTGCCTTTGCCTGTACCTAAGAAACCTTGGACGCACATCTCTATGGATTTTATTTCAGAGCTTCCCGTCTCTCAGAAAATGACTGTGATTTGGGTGATCTGTGACAGATTCTCCAAGATGGTCCACTTGGTTCCCCTATCTAAGTTGCCGTCTTCATCAGAGTTGGTGCCTTTGTTTTTGCAACATATTGTCCGTTTGCATGGTATTCCCGAAAACATTGTTTCTGACAGAGGGGTGCAGTTTGTATCCAGGTTTTGGAGGATTTTTTGCTCCAAATTGGGTGTTCAGCTGTCTTTCTCCTCGGCGTTTCATCCTCAGACCAACGGTCAGACTGAAAGGGCTAACCAGACCCTGGAGACCTATTTACGGTGTTTTGTTTCTGCGGATCAGGATGACTGGGTTTCGTTTTTGCCTTTGGCTGAATTTGCCCTAAACAATAGAGCTAGCTCTACCACGTTGGTGTCCCCCTTTTTCTGCAATTTTGGGTATCACCCTAGGTTCCTCTCAGGGCAGCTTGAGGCGTCTGACTGTCCGGGGGTGGATTCGGTGGTCGACAGAATGCAGCAGATTTGGGGGCAGGTAGTGGATAAATTGTTTCAGTCCCAAGAAACTGCCCAAAAGTTTGCCAACCGGCGTTGGACTGTTGGTCCCCGGTTTAAAGTAGGGGACATGGTGTGGTTGTCCTCTAAAAATATTCCTATGAGAGTTCCGTCTCCTAAATTTAAGCCCAGATTTATTGGACCTTATAAGATTTCGGAGATTATTAATCCTGTATCTTTCCGTTTGACTCTGCCTGCGTCATTTAAGATTCACAATGTCTTCCATAAGTCCTTGTTGAAAAAACATGTGGAGCCGGCAGTTCCTGCAGCAGCACCTCCTGACCCTGTTTTGGTACAAGGGGATCTGGAGTATGAGGTTGAAAAAATTCTGGATTCCCCTCGCAGTAGGCGTCAGCTTCAGTACCTTGTGAAATGGAAGGGTTATGGGCAGGAGGATAACTCTTGGGTTGTGACTTCTGACATTCATGCGGACAGGTTGGTTCGCGCCTTCCATCATGCTCATCCCGAGCGACCCGGTGGCGTGGGTGAGGGTTCGGTGACCCCTCCTCAAGGGGGGGTACTGTTGTGAATGTTAGTTATGTCTTGGCTGCTGGGAGGCTCCCTCTGGTGGCCAGGAAGGGTTTGGACAGAGACCAGGTGGGTTGTGCAGTGGGTGTTTCCTTTCCTAACTCTCTGCTTATTTAAGTCCTGGTCTGATTGCAGGCTGTTGCCGGATGTCAGTTGTTCTTTGTATTTCCAGCCTGCTTAATCCTGCTCTACATCACATCCACTCCAGATAAGTTCTTGCTCTTTATTTATTGCCTGGTTCTTTTGCTTATCTGTGTTTGTCATTTGTTGTGGTTGGTTTCAGTTTATTTCCTTCCAGGGATTTTCCCCCTCAGTAGATTGTTGAGGAACTCCCTGCAGTTCTGTGTGGAGTATTGCTCCTTTGGGTCCATGTGTTTGTGGCTTGTTGAATTACTTATAATTCTTGTTTTCTGTTCATTGGTATGACAAGGGCACCTGGTATAGGACGGAGTTCAGATCGAGCGATCTGAGGGCCTTTTTGTACTATCAGGAAGTTGGTATTTTGCAGGGTTTTTCTCTGGCTACCATCAGTCCCTTTCCTGTCCTTTCCTATTTTAGTCAGCGGGGGCCTCACCTTTTGCTAATCCTGTCATCTACCTGTGTTTTGTGTTTTTCCTATATCACCGCAGTCTTTGAATGTGGGGGGCTTGCTATTCTTGTCTATTTTCTGAGGCAGAGAGTTATTCATCTTTCCTACCTTTAGGATAGTTAGTTCTCCGGCTGGGTTCGCGGTGCACAGGATGTTAGTTCACCCCTCGGCTACTTCTAGTTGTGTTGGTTAGTAAGGGGATGGCGGCCAGATTAGTTGCCAAGGCTCTTGTCACCTTTTTGCCATTTGATTTGATTTGTGGTGATCTTCCATGGTTCCGGATCATAACAGGTCACTAATTGTGTTGTGTTTTATTTCTAATAAAAATATTTTTCTGTGTGTTGTGTTTTTTTTTTTATCTGTACTAGAAATTCATGGTGGCCATGTCTAATATTGGCGTGACACCATGAATTTCGGGCTTAGGGCCAGTTGATAATATACAGCTAGCCCTAACCCCATTATTACCCAGTGAGCCAGCCATCACCAGGGCAGGTGGCAGTGTTGGATGAAAGTTCTATGAAAGCGCCATTTTCTGGGGCGGCTGCGGACTGCAATTCACAGCAGGGGTGCCCAGAAAGCTTGTGCACCCTGAGCTGCAGATTCCAATCCCCAGCTGCCTAGTTGTACCTGGCTGGACACAAAAATTGGGCGAAGCCCACGTCATTTTTTTTTAAAATTATTTCATGAAATTCATGAAATAATTAAAAAAAAAAGGGGTTCCCAGCCGGGTACAAATAGGCAGCTGGGGGTTGGGGCAGCCCGTAGCTGCCTGTTGTACCTGGCTAGCATACAAAAACATGGCGAAGACCACGTAATTTTTTTGGGGGGCAAAAAACTCCTGCATACAGTCCTGGATGGAGTATGCTGAGCCTTGTAGTTCTGCAGCTGCTGTCTGTCTGTATGGAGGAGAGCAGACAGCAGCTGCAGAACTACAAGGCTCAGCATACTCCATCCAGGAATGTATGCAGGAGTTTTTGCCCACCAAAAAAACGACGTCGGCTTTGCCATATTTTTGTATGCTAGCCAGGTACAGCAGGCAGGTACGGCTGCCCCCATTCCCCAGCTGCCTATTTGTACCCGGCTGGGAACTAAAAATATAGGAAAGACCTTTTTTTAATTATTTAATGAATTTCATGAAATAATTAAAAAAAAAAAACGACGTGGGCTTCACCCCATTTTTGTGTCCAGCCAGGTACAACTAGGCAGCTGGGGATTGGAATCCGCAGCACAGGTTAGCCCGAGCTTTCTGGGCGCCTCTGCTGCGAATTGCAGTCCGCAGCCGCCCCAGAAAATGGCGCTTTCATAGAAGCACCATAATCTGGTGCTGTATCCAACTCTTCCAGCTGCCCTGATGCCGGGTGGCTTGCTGGGTAATTATGAGTTAATACTATATTTGTTTTACTAGCTAGTATTAAGTCAGAGATTATTAATGTCAAGCAAGTTTGACCTGGCCATTAAGAATCTCCAATAAAGGGTTAAAAAAACACACCACACAGAAAAAATACTTTAATAGAAATAAATACACAGACACATTAGAGAGTCCATGTTTATTATTTCCTGTCAGCCCTCCACGATCCATGGTCTTTTGTTTTCTTTCTCCTTCAACCCATGCAGCTCTGCTACATCAGCAGCGCTGCATGGGTGAAGATGCTGCTTCCCGTGCAGTCTATATCACTCAGTGAGTGAGCAGCAGCTGCGTGCTGTCAGCGGTGACGTCACTGTTGACAGGCGCGTTGCTATAGCAACGGTGATCTCCGTTATTGATTGGCTATGACAGCCGGTGAATAACGGAACGGGGAAGCAGAACGGGGAGCCGACCATGTGCCAGAGCATCTCGCCGATACACGGGGACGCACAAACGAGCACCGCGCACCGGACAGATGCACTGACAGGACCTTGCAATGACGTCTAGCTATGTGACCAGTCTGTAGCCAATGAGATAATAGACACGTGACTGGTCACATGCTTTTTTGACGTCACGGAAGGTCCTATAATCAGTGCTGGTTACCGGGAGGACACAGCGATTATCGGAAAGGAAAAGCGGCGAGAGATAGAGTGCAGGACGCGTTGCAGGGACAGGTAAGTGTTATGGCAATGTTTATTAACTGTATGTGTACATTTATAATGTGTTTTTATGTGTTTGTGTTTGCCTGTCATTGGTTTCAATGGGGTTCTAGAGGTTCGTCAAGCCGTTCGCCGAACTGAACTCGAACGCGTCCTCCGTTCGACGAACCGAACCGTACTCGAGCCTCTAGAGGCTCGCTCATCTCTAGTCGTCAGGTTGGACCGGGTGACACCGGTGTGCTCACGATTATGAATAATCCACACAGAGTCCGTACTGTAAACCAAGGCCGGATGCCGGTTTCCTCTACAGGGGTGTGCTGGTCCCGGACACGGGTTAACAATGTAGAGGCCCTTCCTCCTGCATATGTGTCTTTTGGTGTATGGTTTAACCCCGCTTGGAACCGGAGACATCCGCTTCCCTGCAGCTTTGGACGCAGAGGGAGTCATTGACCGCAGACGCTGACCAGTGGGACCTCAATGGGTTCTTGGCGGACACACTGTCCCCTGCATTGGGCTGCCGGTCTGCTCTATCTGGGCTTCTCTCTTCAGGAACAAGGCCTGGTACCTTGTCCCACTGGTCTTTTAACAAGGCCTCATGCTAGGGTCCAGGTACCCCGTCCATGTAGGTCTCCGGATCAGATTCCCGTTATCGGTACTGGCGGACTACAACCCTGCCCCGGTCCACTTCAGGTCTCCCGCGACCGGGTCTCCGTCGCCTGTGGCCCTACACTACCGTCTGCTACCTAGTCGGTTCTCCCGTGGTCCCAGGGCTCCAACCCTGACCACGCTGCACTTCTGCTCCTGCTACCGACTCCACTTAAACTCCCACACTCCACTGAACTCAAACTGCAACTCCAACTCAACTGCAACTCAAACTGACTGGTTCCCACCCCTTGTCACCTCAAGACCCCTAGGTGGGCGTTCCCATCTGCCTGGTCCCGCCCACTGGTGTGTCCTGGCTGTCATGGGGGGGGCCACTAGGCTTTGTGGCTGATGTTCCTGTGTGTGGGATGTGTGGTGTAAATTCCTAAGGAGGAGGCGATTCCTGTACCCTTGGTGGGGGGTACAGTCATCTGTGACTACCTGGTTTTGCCAGGGTGACAGAGATGTATTGGGATCTTGTGTGTTAACGTCTGACTTCCGGCCTCTCAGAAGTTATAGTCACAAGATGGCGCAGTGGGACCACAGTGGCGTCGGTAAGAGGTCAAGGAGAGTATGAGACCGGGGCTTAGATTTAGGTCCAACTCCAGTGCTGGAAAACAAACAAACCGCTGGATAAAAAAAAAATGTTGGATATCAAAAATACTCCTTAATTATTATTTATGCATATTGTTATTATCGGTACAGATAATCTTTTTCTTTCCACATGGATTCTGTTGCTGCCTTGGCTTAGCGGGTGCAGGGTCTTTCCCTGGAGTTAGCTGTCCAGTGGCAGCAGCAGTCACAGACTCCTAATGTTGGGGATTCTGCGGGTAGGTAGGTTCAGCCGGAGCTCAAAATTGCTCTCCCATACAGGTTTGTGGGACGCCCTGGCCTATCGGGTCGTCACAGGTTATTGTGCAATCTATCCTTCTGCACAGTATCCAATCCTCCTTGGTTACGGGTCCTGGTCCTTTGGTTTTGCTAAGAGCTTAGCCAGTCAAAACCCTAGAAACACTTTACATCATACCCACCAGACACACCATTGGTGGCCTGAAGGGAATAGGGCCGCTTACTTGTGGGGTTGGTAGGGGAAGGTGAAAAAGTGAAAAGAGAACTGAGAAAGGAGTGGAAGGAGTAGGAGGTAGAGTAGTGACTCTCTGAGAGGGAGAGGTCACCGGGTTGGAGCAGGGCTCCTTGAGTACTAGGTGGCAGATGTTGGTCTGGGCCTGGTAGGAGCTGGAACCCCGATCGCAGGGGATCATGTCAAGGGGCACGGATTGCCGAGGAGGGCAGCCAGCGGCCTTGAGCCATCTCCGGGCAGGGGCCAGGGCACAACGAGGTATGCGGACCCTAGGCCGAGAAGTAGCTTCAAGCGTCCTGGTAATTTACCCGACGGGGATGAAGCCTTCAAGATTCATCCCTCACCCGCTCCAAAATCGGGGTACTAGCGCACCGATGGGATAGGACTTTCCCTGACACAATCCACCAAATCTCAAACGTGAACCATGAGAGCAAGCTCACTCCGTTACCATACGGGTGAGCGGAACCCGACTAGTTCCACACTACAGGGTCCAAACAGTGAACAAGGTGCCACGGAAAAGGTCACAGGCTAACAGGCAACACCAAGGACACGGACCAAAGCATGCTCCCTCCTGGCTGCAGTGGTGCTCAGAATTCTGGTTTACAAGCTGTCGGTGTCAGTATTCTTGGACTGCGTAAGTACGCAGAAATCCTTCCTTTTCCCAACGGCACCCCACACCTGCACTACCAACACCGGGCCTTGGGCACAAACCCCCTACCCACAGAGGGGATAAACACTTTGCTGCCGCACTATCGCCACCGGGCTTCCCCTTTCCCCAACAGCAGCAGTGGTATCCCACCTTACCACGCACCATGGGTGGCGTCACCAACTTCTAACTCCCCTGTACATACTCCCCTTTTCAAACTCGAGTGTCCGCACGAACCCCCGGGTCCGGAGACCCCTTGAGCCACCGCGGTTCCGGATCCGAGCGGCTCGGCCGCGGGCACGGGGGCGATACATTTGCAGGGAGTAGAGATAACGTTTTTGTCTTTAAGGAAGTTTGTAAACTGTGCTTTAGGCTTCGGCCTTTCTCCTCTGGAGATGAGGAACAGCGGGTGGCGATTGTGTTCTTATTGTTGCAAGGGGATCCTCAATCCTGGGTTTTCTCTTTATCACATGGCTGCGGCTGACTCCAGTCGGTCGATTAATTTTTTGAGGCCTTGGGCCTCATCTATGATGTTACTGACCAAGTCTCCTTGGCTAAGTCCAGGCTGCATCACCTCCAGCAAGGAGATCAGTCAGCAGAGACTTATTGTTCAGAATTTCATAGATGGGCAACCAACACTAAATGGAATGACCTGGCTCTCAGAAGCTAATTCTGTCAAGGCCTTTTAAGGTAAATGAAAGATGCCTCGATGATTTACAAAACTCCTGAGTCCTTGGAGGCTGCTCCATGTCCTTGGCTATACGTGTGGACAGATGCCTCCGAGATAGACTAGTTAGACCATTTTCCCTGGAGTCCCTCTCTTGGGGCAGTACCCCATTGTTGGGGGATGGGGATCTGGGGGTGAACCATCACTCATGGGTTTGGAGGACTCCATGTAACTAGGAGGAGAAATTACTTTTCATGTTCCCACCAAAATCTGTAAAAAGAAGGGGGGGTTGTTGTTTTTGTGGTAAAGAGGGTAATTTATTGGAGTCTGTCCCTCAATATCTAAGCAAAAAGGAACATCTGAAACTCAGCTTACCCTTGGTGTTGTGGAGATGGACAATCAGGCTGTGTGTTTTTCTTCCACATGTAACTCTCGCTTTGTCCTGACACCAGAGGTGGTGCTACAGAAACTTATGCGGGCGTCACACAAGACGATCAATCGTGCGATGCATCATCGGGGTTACGGTTTTCGTGACGCACATCCGGCATCGCTTGCGACGTGGTCTCGTGTGACACCTCCGAGCAACGCTGACTGATTCACAAATCGTGAGTCGTGTACTCATCGTTTAATTTAAAAAAATCTTTTAATTTTAATGGCGCCGGTTGTTCATCGTACCCGGGGCAGCATACATCGCTCCATGTGACACCCCGGGAACGATGAACACAGCTTACCTGCGTCCTGCGGCACCCACCGGCTATGCGGAAGGAAGGAGGTGGGCGCGACGTTTACGTCCCGCTTATCTCCGCCCCTCCGCTTCTATTGGCCGGCCGCTGTGTGACGTCGCTGTGACGCCGAACGTCCCTCCTCCTTCAGGAAGAGGATGTTCGCCGCCCACAGCGAGGTCGCTCATCAGGTAAGTACGTGTGATGGCGGTTTAACGAATTTGTGCAACACGGGCAGCGTTTTTTACAAACGACGGGGGCAGGTATGATCGCTCGTGCAATTGCACGATAGATCGTACCGTGTGAAGCCCGCATTAGACTAAGAATATTCCAGTGTTTGTGGACAGTGGAGCAGGAATCAGCATAGTGGAAGCTCTGTTTGTAAGAACTCATGGGCTTACCTGCAGTATGTTAACTAACTCCATCTCCATCTATGCCATCGACTCAGCATCACTTGCTCAGGGATGCTTGACACAGATAGTACATGGTATAAAACTGAGGGTATGACCCCTGCATTATGAAGTAATTTCTTGCTATGTCCTGGAAGGCCTTTTCACTCCCATTGTACTGGTTCTACCTTGGTCGGTGAAACATAATCATGTAGTGGATTGGCAATCCAGGGAAATTGTGGAGTGGGGAAACTACTGTCTTGAGAATTGTTTGAACACTTCTCTCTCTACGATCTCAAGGGAGTCCTCACCTCCATTTTTTGTCTTGGTTTGAGGATGTATTTTCAGAGAGGGGGTGTCAGGATTTGCCTCCCCATTGTGTATATGACTGTCCAATTAATCTGCTTCCTGGAGGAAAACTTCCCAAGTCCAAACTGTATAAGCTTTCTTGCCCAGAGACAGGCCATGAAAGATTACATTCCTGAGAGTCTGTAGAAGGGACATATGAGACCCTCCTCTTCACGCGTGGCGGCAGGCTTCTTCTATAAGAAGAAACACCCTCGTTTGTATTTACGGTATTGTTTGGAATCAGATTACTGTCTGAGACCCTTATCCTCTCCCTTTGATTCTGGAATTATTCAATCAGATTGCAGGAGCTAAGTGGTTCTCCATTTTTTACTTCAGGGGGGCCTACAATCTGATTAGAATCAGATAAGGGAAGGAATGGAAAACTGCTTTCAATACACCTGAGGGGCATTTTGAAAGTCTGGTCATGCCAATAGGTCTCACTAATGCCTCTGCCATTTTCCAACATTTTGTGAATTATATTTTTCACCATTTGGTGGGCAGGTTTGTGGTGGTTTTTTTGGACAATATCTTGATCTACTCAAACGATATGGAGACACATCAGATACATGTAAAACAGGTATTACAGATTTTAAGACATAAACTGTATGCCAAATTGGAGAAGTGTGTTTTTGCTATTCAAGAGGTACAATTTTTGGGGGACCTATTGTTGTCTTCAGGTTTTTGGATGGATCCTGAGAAGGTCCCTGCTGTACTTGACGAGGATTGTCCACAAAATCTGAAAGTGTTACAGCGCTTTCTAGGATTTACCAACTTTTATCAGAAATTTATTCAGAACTATTCGGTAATTGTAAAGTCTCTCACTTACATGGCATTAAAAGGGACAGTGTTATGATTCAGTGACCAAGGAGGATCAGAAAAAGGACAAAAAACTCGTAAACCCAAAAAATAACCTGGCTGTAACCTTAACGGACTGCAGATCTCATACTGACACACAACTAGAAGTAGCCGTGGGGCGTGCCTACGATGACATGGTCGCCTCGACACAGCCGGAGAACTAAATATTGTTACAGAGAGAAATATTAGAAAAGAAAATCTGCCTCAGAGCAGTCCCCAAAGATATAGATAGCCCCCCACATGTAAAGACTACGGTGATATAGGAAAATACAATACGTAGCTAGGAATAGATTCAGCAAAGATGACGCTCAAACTATCTGCATAGGAAAGGATAGGAAAAAGCACTGACTGCAGCCGTAAAAACCCTAGTAAATACCAGCACGCCTGATATGGAAAAATACTTATCCTACATAGGCTCTCCCTCACTATATCAGTACTCTGGTGTTACTGGGATCCAAAAAAAACACTGATATACAGGAGGGACTGAATTTAGTACCAAGCATGACAAAGCACAATACATAGCAGAACATGGAGCAAGGTACACAGATACTCCCAGTAGGGAATGATCCAACTCCACTAAGAACTCCACACAGGCAAAATAACAAGAAAGTGAATACCATAAGCAGAGGTACAAAGACCAACTTATCTGAGAAGAGTTCAGGTAGACACAGAGAAAAGGGCTGGTTTCAGAATGTGCATCCGGTCTACACACACCCACCCTGACACAGGCACAGTCCAGCGCCGGCTATATGTCCCCTATCTTACTCCTGATGATTCTCCACGGTTTTTACCCTGTTAAGCCTGCAGCTGCTCTCTTTGCCTAGCACCCAGATCGTGAGATCCTTTACCTGATCCTATTGAAGACTTGCCACTGTGGTTTTCCACAGCATGCATGTTTATGCACTCAATATGGCAGCCATATGAGATTCCTTAATGCTTGACTGGATATACATGGTCCTTACCTCCGACCGAGAACAACTGTGTTTGTGACTTCTACCCTGATCATTCAGGCTACCTCTTTGGGCATAATACCCTACATATTGAATTGGGTTTCCCCCTTCTCTTCTTTTTTTGCCCGTCAGCACATGCACAGAAATACAAACAGTATCTCGCTCCCCACAGTGTTGCAAACGAGACTTCCCCTACTTCTCGTCCGTTTAGCGCGACACACTACCTGGGTTACATGTTCACAGTACCCAACCCTACTGTTAGACGCGATTGATGATTACACTTGTTGTCCGTTGGTGCATATTTATGTCTACAATACTCTAGTCTGATGGATCCCTTGATAAAGGTCTGATGTTGACCGAAACGTCTATGGGACAGACTTCACTCTTGGTTTAATAAAAACGCATTCAGCACCACCCGAGACTTTTTGCAATTTCTTCTAAGGAGTGCCGGAGCTATATGTATTTTTCTGATATACAGGAGGGACTGAATTTAGTACCAAGCATGACAAAGCACAATACATAGCAGAACATGGAGCAAGGTACATAGATACTCCCAGTAGGGAATGATCCAACTCCACTAAGAACTCCACACAGGCAAAATAACAAGAAAGTGAATACCATAAGCAGAGGTACAAAGACCAACTTATCTGAGAAGAGTTCAGGTAGACACAGAGAAAAGGGCTGGTTTCAGAATGTCCTTAGCACACAGGAGATACATTGAGCACCGGCAAGGTACAGGAGGAAACTGCTCAGTTATATAGGCCCAATCCGAATGGTCTGATTGCCAATCCTCCTCAGCTGTCAGTTTCCCATTCAGCAAGTCTACTGCACTATCAGCACTGACCACAAGAGGGAGCCCCAAACTGGAATCTAGTTCAAATGTATTCACAACAGGACAGATTTCTCCAAATGGTCAAACTCTACTCAGCAGGCATCTGCCTCTCTAAAAAGATGTTTTCCCACAGCACCTATACTGAATACAAGACTGATCAAAGACAAACAGGGAACATTAGTGTATCCAAACATTATTATGATTTAGAACTTATTACTAATCCCTTTATATAGAAAATGATAGAATATGCTCCAACATCCATTTACTATACATCGTGTATAAAACACGCAAGGAGACTTAAGTCAGAAATTTGTATAAACTTTATTTATAAAATCACATATAAACTGACATTCAGTGGACATAGGGTCCAATACATGTATAAAACAAAAAATGTATATGTATAGGAGGAGGGCTTAACCAGTCACTGCCACAGTATAACAGGGAATGAGAACCTCAAAAAGGCCACTGTGTAGTATAGTCAAAGGTCAAATAATTTAATAAGTCATTCCATGGTCACTACATAGGTTAAAATACCCATTGGTGAGCACATATAAGTATACAAAAGTAGTCAGGATGTTTATAAATATCACCTACCCATTGTGGAGCAGAGGTGCTCGCTGCCAGCAACCAGTGAGAGTACCAGGGTCCCCTGTCCCGAACACAAGTATCATGTCAGCCTCTTCAGCGGGGCAAGGGAAAGCACCTCCCACGCTCTCTATATACCTGCATCTCCAATTGGTGGGTATAGGTGTACCCATTTGTTCTCAAGGTTGAAATGTGAAATTAACTGACAGGTTCCCTTTAAGGAGAATCAAAGGATTTTAATTTCTCTGTTAATTTTCTATTCACCTACTGCTTTTATCTCTCCAGGTCATACATTTTCTGCCCTCTTGTGCATTCAAACTGAGACTGGGCTCACATTTGCTATCTTTTTTTATTACCTGTTTCACAAAAGATAGTCAGCTGCATAGGGGTCATGTGGATGTTGAGTTTTGCCTGACTTCAGTTTGATTATGAGAACTTTGGGACATATAGATATGATTGCAAATTTATAATAACACAGTTCCGAATGGGGCGTGGCCTGGCCATGGAGGGATAGAGAAGTGCTTTGCATCAGCTCCTCAGCCGGCGCAGGGAAATAGCACACTAGAGAAGCACTTCAGGACTCCCAAAGACACGAATGGGCAATAGAAGAAAGAAGGAGGACCCCCAGCTCACCTCAGCCTGCTCAAGTACCCCAGACCAGAGCATTCGGCGGTACATGGTGCGGACAGCGCCAGCAGGGCCCGCTCCCACAATGGCCGACTCTGCAATAAATACCAGAAGCAGCCGCGCGTCCTGCAGAGAGATGGCGGCGGCTGCAGAGAAGGAGGAAGCTGCACAGGAGACGCGGGCGGCGGAGGCAACGGAGACGGTGGAGGCAGCTCGGGGAGCGGTGAGTGCAGGCCAGCCCAGGGACAATGGGGTAACCGGGGCGGCCGCGCTGGAGGCCCAAAATGGCGCTGAGACGCCGGAGCCCAGCAGACAGAAAAGCAGTGGGGGAGGGCACCGAGCAGGGCCCGAGGAGAAGCGGTCAGAGAGTGCAGGAGAAGATGGGGCTACAGAAGCGTACAGAACAGAGCATGCAGCAGGCACCCAAGCCCAGACACAGATTCTACTGCAGCCACATAAAATGACAGCTACCTTCTCAGCTCCTGGTAAAACCCCAAACACTGACATGCCACAAACCACCAGTCAGGAAGGGGTGCAAGTGGACCAAGATATCAGCCAGCTATGGCGGACCATTGGGGAGCTGAGTTCCCATATTAAAAACATCCCCACAAAAAAGGACATGGAGCAGTATATATCCAGGCTGGAGAATTCATATAAGGCTGAACTCTCTGGACTCAAAGATGAAGTACAACAGTTGGGGGAAAGAGTCACAACAGCAGAATCCACAGTCCAGGCTCTGGCAGTAAAGACAACAGAACAGGAGGCTGGATATGCATCTCATAATATACAACTTCAGTATTTGGCAGAAATGCTAGACGATGCTGAAAACAGAAACCGGCGTAATAATATTAGAGTACGCGGCATTCCTGAGACGGTGGAGCATACAGCCTTAGATGAGACTTTATGCCACATTTTCAATGACATACTGCAAGTACCCATAGATTCTCCTCTGGAGCTAGACAGGGCTCATAGAGCACTGGGCCCTAGAGCAATGGATCCAGAGTTTCCCAGAGACGTCATATGTAAAGTGCACAAGTATAAGTTGAAAGATAACATCATGGCCCAAGCACGGAAACTTGACAATATCTCTTTTAAAGGACAAAAGATCCTAATTCTCCCTGACCTGTCCAAGTGGACTCTCCAGAAGAGAAAGGCTCTGAGACCCTTATTGGACATACTACGCCAGCGGAACATACAGTACACTTGGGGCTTCCCATTCCACCTGAGAGTCCGGAGGGCAGGAAGGATGCACGTCCTCAGTCACCCAGGGGGCATACCTGCGTTTACCGCAGCCCTCCAAATTCCATCAGTGACTATTCGGGACTGGCCATTTCTGCCTCCGGGGGCTCCCGGAGTGGATCCACCTAGAGAAGCCCCCCAGAGGAGGCGAAGAGAGGCGCCTATGGATCTCGGCTGAATATGGAGTCTCAATGGGCGGGAAAAGAGACTTTGAATTGTCCTAAAGACAGCATACAAATAGGACAATATAGTGGAAGTCTGGAAGATGGCTCATTGTTAGAGTTATAGTTAAAGTCAAATTGAAAAAAGGGGTTCTGATATGAAAGGGGAATAATATCAGGAAATTGTTTATGATCCAGTATGGAGGTGTCAGAGAGGTATATGGAATAGAGACATAGTAATACATGTTGGACCAAGTCCCAATTCATTTATGGATTAACATAGTTAATATACAGTTAATACAGTTGGGAATATATGTTCAGATAGATGATGCAGACCTGCGCCGGCGGGGAGCAACTCTCCCTGGAAAGTCTACCGCACTCGAGGGGGTGCTATACCGTGCTAGACAAGGTATAGTTAGATACAGTCTCCCCCAACAAAGTAGGTGGGTTGGAACACTAGGATATAGTTACTGGTGCTCTAGTCCAATACCACCTTCCCATACTTGGGAACAAATTTTTTTTTTTTTTTTCTGGTTTTCTATTATTCTTCTTCATTTCTATTTCAACTTACTATCCCTTCCTTTATTACTGGGCTTCCCTATATCCTTTACTATAAATCTCTCAAAAATCTCGCTTGATTTAACCCCTCGCTGATAGTTTCCCCGTCCATTCGTGTCCTTCCTTTGTTTGTCTAACGGCTAAAAATAGACATGGCGGAACTAAAATTTGGATCTTTCAACACAAAGGGCTTTAATACGCCACAAAAAAGGACCCAAATATTAGCTGAAATGCACAAACAGAAAGTCCACATATTGCTCCTTCAAGAAACATATTTTAAAGTGGGACATGTCCCAAACTTGAGAGACCGCAACTATATATCATGGTTCCACAGCGCCAACGCTGAATCTCGGTCAAGGGGGGTATCGCTGGCTATACACAGAAATCTGCCTCATTCTATTCTAGACACGAAACAGGACGCAGAAGGCAGATACATTATAGTTAAACTACGGATATATGACACAGTGTATACGGTGGCAGGTTGGTATGCCCCTAATACGGGACAGACACAGACATGCAGGGCCTTCCTAAAGGTTCTATCCGAGTTCGCAGAGGGAATAATGATTCTGGGAGGAGATTTTAATTTGTCTTTGAATCCCTTAGTAGATACCTCGGCTGGAAGGAGCAACATTTCCACAAAAAAATTGACATCTCTGAAGCGAGACTTACATCAGATGCACCTTAATGACGTGTGGCGCAGCATGCATCCTACGGGTAGGGATTATACCTTTTATTCCACCCCTCATGATTTGTATAGCCGCATAGATATGTTCTTAGTGAGTCAATGTGTTTTGGCTTGGAGACCGAATCCCAGGATTGGTAGTATAGTTTGGTCCGATCACGCCCCTGTCTTTTTGGCCTTTGCTCCCCCGGATGGAAGGAAACGGGAGTGGACATGGAGACTTAACGATAACTTGCTCAAAGATGTAATCGACTGACATCAGGAAGACGGTTGGGGTCTTCATGTCCTCTCACGAAACGGACCCCACTTCGATGCCTCTGCAGTGGGAGGCGTTCAAGTGTGTCATAAGAGGGGTGCTGATAAAGCTTGGGGCGCGTACCAAAAAAATAAGTAATATCCGCATAAAAGAATTGTTAGATAGGATTCATAAGTTGGAAACAGCACACAAAAATAAACAGTTGAGGGGAACACTAGCAGAACTCACAAAATGCAGAGAGGAACTAAGGATAGTACTGAATGAAAGATTTCTCAGATACAGGAATCATTATAAACGCTTCCTCTATCAGCATTCTAATAAATGCGGCAGATCCCTGTCCAACCTTTTACATCCCCGCAATCTTACAACATTTATACCTAGCCTGCGGAGATGGGGAGGAGGGGAAGCGAGCAATCCGGCGGCGGTCTTGGAAGAATTGAGGGGCTTCTACTCGGATTTGTATAACATTCAAGGGAGGTTCTCTGACATGTCGTCACAAGCATTGATTGAGCGCATTGAGGGATACATGATTGACACGGCTTTGCCAACTCTGAAAAATGAGGAAGTGCAACAATTGGAAAACCGGTTCTCAGAGGAGGAAGTGGGAGAGGCAATTAGGAATACCCCAAAGGGGAAGAGTCCGGGCCCGGATGGATTTTCTCCTACATTTTATAAAACATTTGGGGAGTTGCTTACCCCATTTCTGACTAAGGTCTTCAATGCAATCTCAGAGGAGACTCCCTTTGCGGCTCAGTCACTGGAGGCACATGTCACGGTCCTTCCGAAACCTGGCAAAGACCCCATGATAGTGTCTAATTACAGACCAATATCTTTACTCAATGTAGATATAAAGTTATTCTCCAAGATCCTAGCTAACAGGCTGGCTCCCCTTCTCCCCTCCATCATTGATACGGACCAAGTAGAATTCATACAGGGTAGGGAGGCGCGAGACAATGTCAACAAAACTTTGCTGCTTATAGCGCGCGCCAAAAGCACGAATCAGCCCCTGGGAATACTATCAGTAGACGCAGAAAAAGCGTTTGATCGAGTACAGTGGGATTTCTTGAGAGCGGCTTTAAAACAAATAGGGATAGGCCCTGGATTTTTTAATAAAGTATTGGCACTTTATACTTGTCCATCGGCAAGGATAAAGGCAAATGGCTTCTTATCACAGCCTATACAAATCAGAAATGGAACAAGGCAGGGGTGCCCTCTTTCTCCGCTATTATATGTTATTACAATGGAGCATCTTGCCAACGCAATCAGGAGAAATCCCAATGTGCACGGTATAGATTTAGGGGGGAAAACATACAAGACGGCATTATATGCGGATGACTTGTTGATATACGTGTCTCAGCCACACATATCTTTCCCCTCTTTGATAGCGGAGTTCGAGAGATTTGGGGATTTAAGTAATTTCAAAGTTAACGGTTCAAAAACAGAAGCTTTAAATGTCACACTGCAGTCCCAAGAGGTTTCATTAGCTCAAAGTAACTTCCCATTTAAATGGCAATCCCAGACTCTGAAATATCTAGGCATCAATGTCCCGGCAGATTTGGAATTATTGTATTCCAAGAACTATTTACCGCTGTTGACACGAACAATTAAAGAGCTTAGGTCATATCATAAAAAACCCTTGTCCTGGTTTGGCCGTATAAACGCATTTAAAATGGATATCCTTCCACGGTTTTTATATATATTTCAGGCAGTCCCGCTTCTTCCCCCTGCCGGGTTTTTTCGGACACTCAGGTCTGCTCTAAATCAATTTATATGGGGTCACTCTAGAGCTAGAATAAAATACCACACACTTACTAGACATATCACTACAGGGGGCGCAGGACTCCCAGATGTGCGCAGATACCATCGGGCGGCACTGATGGTCCGAATGCTTGACTGGCATTTCAACGACCAGAATAAGAAATGGGTCAAACTTGAACAGGAAAGCTCATCAATTCCACTAAAGTATCTACCATGGGTTGGGTCCAGGGAGGGGGTGAGATCGGATACGGCGAGTCTTTTTATTAAGGCTAGGAGGACATGGGATCAGGTTAAACAGAATGGCGGATTGGTGGGCTGCCCTTTTCTCCTTGCTCCTATTATATCCAATCCAGAATTCCCTCCGGGAGTTGGTCGGACTAAATTTCTAAGATGGAGAGCACAACAGGATGGTAGGATATATCATACCCTTAGGGGGTCTAAATTTAGATCCTTTGAGGATATGCAAAATATGGAACCTCCCCAGATATTATCCTGGATAGAATATAGACAACTCTATTCATTCGTTAACTCTAAGACACAAGGAATGGTTGGAATATCAGAGGGCTTGGCCCTACCCTTCGAAAAATTATTTATGCAGGACACTATACCCACACATTTGATGTCACTTATATATAAGATGATTGGACAGGCAGACCCCTCTGCGGGCTCGGATCCCTCATACATGACCAAGTGGGAGGAAGAAATGGAAACGACATTTACAGATGCAGAAAAACAGAAAGCTTACATATTTACACATAAAATGTCGATTGCAGGGTACACCAAGGAAAAAAATTATAAGATCCTAACAAGATGGTATCAGTATCCGGTGAGGCTTCACAGAATTTTTCCTTCTGTTTCCGAGATGTGCTGGCGATGTTGAACAATAAAGGGTACAATGATACATATATGGTGGGACTGTGATAAAATTAAGCCATTTTGGGAGGCAATTTTTCAAATATACACAAAAATAACAGGAAAGGGAACACCTCAGACCCCACAAATAGCCTTGTTGTCAATGCTTCCCGGCTCAATTAAAGCCCAAAAGGGGGATATATTGCGGTTTTGTCTGGCGGCAGCAAGAGCAGTGATTCCAAGACATTGGAGAACACAGGAGGCCCCGTATTTAAGGGAATGGACACAGGAATTTGAACACATTCATCATATGGAGGAATTAGTGGCAGAGGCAGAGGGACACACTGAAAGATACCTGAGAATTTGGACGCCATAGATAATATTTAAAAGTTCAGACGATTACCATACGTTATTTTGAAGGCTCAGTAGGTGCAATACGAGCAGAAATAGTAGAAGGGCTACAACAGGACTCGTTTGTGGCTCCCCCCCGCCCTCCCAACCCTTAAAAGGTCCCCTCCTTATCCCTCCTTGTTTCTTCAGCTTTCTTTTCTATTTCATGCATGTCTATTTATTTCTCTTCTTTGCTCCTTTCTTAAGGTTTTTTATTATTTCTCTTAAACTCACTAATAAAGATATAACGAGTAGAGCTAGGCCACGGTTCAAGGTTCTACGGGAAGTTTAGTTAACAAACTCTCACCAATGAAGAAAGGAACAGTTGGATAGGAGGAATGTATTATAAAATATGTAAGACACGATAGGTCTTTTTTTTTTTTTTCCTTTTTCACTCATTAAATAAGCAGACAGCAGTCGTGAGCCTGTGAGACAGAAAGGGAGGAACGTAAGACCTGAAACAGTGTTGGAATGATTCTAAGTCATAAGTGGAAACATATTATAGAAATGTTATTCAAAATGTGGTATCATATGCAATGTTCTTTCTATAATCTTGGTTGTTTGTTAGTATGTTTTTTCTATGCTTCTTTATTTTTCTCTTCTACTCAATAAAGAAAGATTATACACAATAACACAGTTCCTTGGCATTAAAGTGGTTTACATGATTTTAGAAAATTTGCTCTCTGGTAGAAAATGAGTTATAAAAAAAAAAAAAAAAAAAAAAAGGCAAAACAAAAAATATTGTCTACCTCTAGAATATCCCACTGCTCTAGTCAACCCTGCTAGTACTGGCAGTGATGATATCTCATCCATCAGTCATATGACCACTGTAGCCCATAACTGACATGTGCACATAACCTCTAAGGCCAGTGACAGTCTGGACCAGTCAGCTGACTGCCAACCGCAAAGGGAATGTCTTCACTTCCAGTACTGCTGGGTATGACCAGAACAGTGGCATTGACTATGGAGTTTAGTAAGATATATATATATATATATATATATATATATATATATATATATTTATTTATTTATATTTATACGTCTACCCACCCTAGGGTAGATTTTCTAATATCATGAAAAGCCACATTCATATGATGATACTAAGTGATGTTCCATTATTTTGACTTTGTCCATAAACTAAAATCTAATCATTTTTAGGTATCTTTTTCAGGAGCCTTATGGAGATGTGACTGAGAGAAAGCAGCTAAGAGAGAAACTGCAGTGTAAATCTTTCAAGTGGTATTTGGAGAATATTTACCCCGAGCTCCATGTTCCTAAAGACAAGACAGGCTATTTTGGGATGGTAGGTTGGTAGACTATTCTCAGACAATCTTTCAACCACCCTACAATTTATTTTGAGTCATATTCTACAATAAATGCTGAATTAATTTATTCAACCTTTCTACACTGTGTGCACAATTATTAGGCAAGTGAGTATTTTGACCATATCATCATCATTTGCATGCATATTTTTCAACTCCAAGCTGTATAAACTTGAATGCGTATTGGTTTGAAGCATATCAGGTGATGTGTAATGAGGGTGAATGTGGGCTAAGAACATCAACAATAGAGATGAATAGACCTGTTGAAGTTCGGTTCGGCGTGTTCAACCAGATTTTTGATAAAGTTCGGTTTCAGACCCGGACTTGACCTGAACTTCATTTGAAGTCATGGATTGGCAGTTTTGGTCTTTGCCCACATGCAATCAGCCATAAACAGAACAATTCCGGAGGAGGGTGGGTGGGGTTTTTAATTTTTTTTTGTTTCGTGCACACTACATCCGATCACGTTGTTGTTACCCCCAGTGCAAGCCATTCAAACACTGCAAGTGGCTCACACTGGGATGAGCAACAAGCGTACCCAGGCTCAGAGATACCCGTGAGAGTGGTTTCCTTCCTTGTAGCAACGCGAACCTTTAACCCGATCTCTGTTTTTTTCTTAAAAGCCTGTGTTCAGTACGGACACCGAACACTGAATCTCAGGTTCTCTCATCTCTAATCAACACCCTTTATCAAAGTGTGTAGAATTATTAAGCAAGTAGCTCTGAATAGTCAAAAATTGTTAAATCTTGCAGAGCGATGCAGCACTCTTGAGACTGGTAAGATATTGTGGCATGATTACAGAGCTATCAACAGTTTTGCTTGACATAGTTAACAGTGTCGCAAAAACGTGTTGAGAAAAAAAAAGATACAAAAACTGCAAAGAATTGAGAAGAATCAAATGTGAAGTAACCAGGAACCCATTATCCTCCAGTGCGGTCACATTCCAAAACTGCAACCTACCTGGATGATCCAGAAGGACAAGGTGTTCAGTGCTCAGAGATATGGCCAAGGTAAGGAAGGTTGAAACCAATGTCAAGACTGGGCCCAGAAATATCTGAAGACAGAATTTTCAAAGGTTTTATGAAATAATGAAATAAGAGGGATGCTATGCTTCATAGATCATATAAATGGGCCTGTGGCTGGATCAGTAATGGGTACAGATCTTCACTTCAACTCAGACAACAGGAACATGAAGGTGGGGAACTACTATGGGCTGGTATTATTAAAGATAAGCTAGTTGGACTTTTAAGGTTGAAGAGGGACTCCAAATCAACTCTCAAAACTACTGCTTGTTTTTAGAAAACACTTTCTCCAAGGAGTGGTACAGGAAAGAGTCTGAATCTTTCAAGAAAACCATGCTTTTATGCGGGACAATGCTCCATCGAATGCATCAAAATACTTAATTACTTGGCTAGCCATTAAAGGCTTTTAAAGCTAATATAATAATGAAGTGGCCCCTTCCTTAACTAACCTAAACCCAATTGAGAACTTTTGGGCCCCTCTTAAACAGGAGACTTACGGTAAAGGATAACAGTACACCTCTCCTAACAGTGTCTTGGAAGCTGTGGTGACAACTGACAGACTCCATGAGATAAGGCTTATAACTGTTATTGAAAAAAAGGAGTGTTATGTTGGTCACTGATATATTTGTTTTGAAATATCAGAAATTTATTTTTATTCATTTGCAGTTCTTTGGTTATTACTCTCACTTTAGCCCATGAAGATAAACAAATGAGATGGTAACATTTACATTTTTAATTTACGGTATATCACAAAAATGAGTACTCCCTCACATTTTTGTAAATACTTTATTATATCTTTTCATGGGACAACATTGAATATATGACACTTTGATACAATGTAAAGTAGTCAGTGTGCAGCTTGTATAACAGTGTGAATGTGGGGTGCCCTCTAAATAACTCAACACTAGAGATGAGCCACCCCCCTAGAGTTCCGGTTCGGTTCGTCGAACAGTGCCCCATTCGACGAGCCGTTCGACGAATCTCTCGAACCCCACTGAAAACAATGGGAGGCAATCACAAACACCTAAAAACACCTGGAAAACACCCTCAAAGGTGTCCAAAAGGTGACAAACAACTCCCAAGACAACACAAACACATGGGAAAGTGACAAGGACAAATACCCATGCAAAAACTAAACAGCTGGACAAGGAAAAAGAGGATGAGACACAGATATAGGCATGGCATGCCCTTCTAAAGTCATGTAAAATACAGCAAGGAGACGGCAAGCAGACACTCCCTTTTTTCCCAAAATTGGGCCACACAGACACCCCTTCAGTGGCATCACTTGTGCCCCAGTTGCAAACTTGACAGGTAGATTTGCATCAAGCACATTCCAAAATACGCCAGCCTTAACTGTCCCCGGGATGACACCGGGGAAGGTAGCAAAGTCTTTGCTTATCCATGATTTGTTCATCTTGGATAATTTTTAAAAACACAGCAAGCAAGCGGACTCCAAGCAGAGTCTCCCTTTTTTCCAAAAATTGGGCCCCACAGACACCACTTCAGTGGCATCACTTGTGCCCTAGTTGCAAACTGGATGTGTTGATTTGCATCAAGCACATTCCAAAATATGCCAGCCTTAACCGTCCCCAGGATGACACCGGGGTAGGTAGCAAAGTCCTTGCTGAACCATGACTTGTTCATCTTGGATCATTTTTAAAAACACAGCAAGGGTTACTCCAAGCAGAGTCTCCTTTTTTCCAAAAATTGGGCCACACAGACATCCCTTCAGTGGCATCACTTGTGCCCCAGTTGCAAGCTGGATGTGTTGATTTGTATCAAGCACATTCCAAAATACGCCAGCCTTAACCGTCCCCAGGATGACACCGGGGTAGGTAGCAAAGTCCATGCTGAACCATGACTTGTTCATCTTGGATCATTTTTAAAAACACAGCAAGGGTTACTCCAAGCAGAGTCTCCCTTTTTTCCAAAAATTGGGCCACACAGACACCCCTTCAGTGGCACTTGTGCCCCAGTTGCAAACTTGACAGGTACATTTGCATCAAGCACATTCCAAATCCACAAGCCTTTACTCTCCCCAGGATGACACAGGGGTAGTAAAGTCCTTGCGGATCCATGACTTGTTCATCTTGATAAACATTAGTCTGTCCACATTGTCACTGGACAGACGCGTGCGCTTATCTGTCAGCACACACCCAGCAGCACTGAAGACACGTTCAGAGACAACGCTGGCAGCTGGACATGACAAGATCTCCAAGGCGTAAGTGGCGAGCTCAGGCCATTTTAAAAGATTTGAAGCCCAAAATTAGCAAGGCTCCAGTTGCAAAGTCATGGCATCGATGTTCATTTGGAGATACTCCTGTATCATCCTCTGCAGCCGTTGACTATGTGTCAGACTTCTTGTCTCTGTTGGCCTTGCAAAGGATGGTCTAAAAAAATTATGAAACGATTCAATAAAATTGCTGTTACCAGGAACAGATACGGTGCTGTTGGTACGGTTAGACTGTTGATGACGAGACCGTTCCATGTTTGTCAAGTTACAACTGGGAGATTCACTCCGTGCACCACTGGTGTTTGGTGGAAAAGCCGAGCTAAGATTGAGTAACAGCTTCTGCTGATACTCCTCCATACGTGCGTCCTTTTCTATGGCTGGAATTATTTCACAAAATTTGGACTTGTACCGGGGATCTAATAGCGTGGCAACCCAGTAGTCATCATCACTTCTAATTTTGACAATCTGAGGGTCATGTTGTAGGTAGTGCAGCAAGAAGGCGCTCATGTGTCTTGCGCATCCATGCGGACCAAGTCCTTGCTGTGTTTGTGGCATAGAGGTGCTAACTAGTCTTTCTTCCTCTGACATCTCCCCCCAACCTCTTTCAACTAAAATGTGACCAAGGTCTCCCTCATCTGCTGAGTCTACCATGTCCATGGACAGTTCGTCCTCCATTTCTTCATGTTCTCCTGCACCTTCCTCAACATTTTGCCTGCTACCATGCGCCCCTGTTAATCCCTCTCCCCCATCGTCCCATGCCTGCCGCCTTGGTGATGATGAACGTCTGGACCTTGGTGATGTTATTATACCTTGCGCATATGAATCCTCATGTACTTCCTCCCCTTCCTGTTGAACCACCCCCTGACTCCGAATAGTGTTTAGCGTGTGCTCCAGCATGTAAATGACTTGAATTGTCATGCTGATAATGGTATTGTCAGCGCTAAACATATTAGTCGCCATGTCGAAACTGTGCAGAAGAGTGCATAGGTCCTTGATCTGAGACCACTCCATCAGGGTGATCTGCCCCATCTCTGCATCTCGTTGGCCCAGGCTATACATCATGACGTATTGCACCAGTGCTCGGCGGTGCTGCCACAGTCGCTGTAACATGTGGAGAGTCGAATTCCAGCGTGTTGGCACATCGCATTTCAGGCGATGAACCGGCAGGCCGAAAAACTTCTGGAGCGATGCAAGTCGCTCAGCTGCGACGGTTGAACGGCGGAAGTGAGCAGACAGTTTTCGTGCCCTGTGCAGAAGGCCATTGTAACGCCTGCCTGGATCCACAGACTCAGATGGGCTGTAAAGGGGAGGCTAGAGGGAAGCCACTCACCAAGCAGGACCCCCAGAACCCTGAAACCCTTTAACCCCTATACAGGAATTTGGAATTACACAGGGCTCTGGAGATCACTACCTGTGGAAGGCTGCAGTCCGATGAGAGTAGTAGTCAGGTCAAACCAGGAATTGTGAAACATAGACAGAATCGGCAGGCAATGACGTAATCAGCAAACGTAGCAGAGGTCAAATCTGGATCAGGCAGCGAGGTACAAAAACAGTAGGCAGGAGGGTAGTCAGAAAACACGCAGAAGTTAACACACAGGAATCACCAACAGAATAGGACGTAACAGGAGCATGGAAAATCAGAACTATCTCTGGCAGTGGTCATGTGACAGGAGGGGGAATAAGAAGGGTGTGGTGTCTTCCCACTGGCTGTAGCTGAACGCTGGCAACTTCAGCTGGAAGACACATGCCACCCACAGTCAGCCAGCGGTACTGCAGATCCCAAGCTAACCCAGCCCAGTGGATGATCGGAGCCTGCGCCCACTGGTGCCGCTGGCATTGACTCCTCTCCCATCACCAGCAGCATCCATGGCAGGAACACGGCGTCGCCTGGCGATCGGAGCAGAAGTCGCTGGAGCAGACTCCGGCGGTGACGTAACAGCCATCTAGGTCGGGATAGTGTGTTAAAAATTGCTGGACAACAAGGCTCAACACGTGAGTCATACAAGGCACGTGTGTCACCTTGCCCAGGCGAAGGGCTGCACCCAGGTTTGCAGCATTGTCGCACACGGCCTTACCTGGCTGCAGGTTGAGTGGAGACAACCATTTATGAAGCTTGGACAGCAGAGCTGACCACAACTCAGCCGCTGTGTGACTCTTATTCCCAAGACATTTCAAGCTAAAGACCGCCTGATGCCGTCGCGCTCTGCTGCCAGCATAGTAAGGAGGTGTGCGTGATTCCTTGTGCGCAGTTACAACGCTGGTGGCCTGACCAGGCAGGCTTGGGGCGGAGGTGGAGGACCCAGATGAGGTTGAGGAGGCAGAAGCGTTGGAGGAACTTATACATACAGAGGATTGACGCACAAGTCATGGGGACGGCAAGATTTGTTCAGCAGACCTTTCTCCATCTATCACCATAGTTACCCAGTGCCCAGTCAGCGACATGTAACACCCCTGTCCATGCTTACTGGTCCAAGTATTGGTGTTGAAATGCACCCGTTCACACACAGAGTTTCTCAAGGAAGCGGTGATGTTGTGTGCGACATGCTGGTGTAGCGCAGGCACACCTTTCCTAGAGAAGTAGTGGCGACTGGGCATCTGGTACTGGGGCACAGCGACGGACATAAGGTCTTAAAAATCCTGTGTGTCCACCAGGCGAAAAGGCAGCATTTCTGTAGCCAGTGTGTCCCTGGAAAAATACAGGTTTGTGAGGAAAGTGCAGGCGTAGACATGATGTTGCCTTCATCCAACGTTGGTGCTATCGGTGTCTGAGAGAGCTGTACACCTGCACTTGTTTCCCCTTCCAAACCAACTGACGACCTTCCAAGCAGACTGCCTGTTGCGGTTACAGTGATGGAAGGTGTGCGTGGAAAACCAGGTGTGACAGCTGTCCCCACAGTCATAGAAGATGAAGAGTCCGTGGATGCACTGGAAGGGGCAGGCGGTGGTTGGCCCGCTATGCTAGGCCACATTGCAGCACAGTGAGCTTCCCACTGGGAATTATGGTTGGTATTCATGTGACGATTCATGGAAGAAGTTGTCAAACTGGTGAGCTTTTTGCCTCTACTTATAGATTCCCGACAAATTTTACAGATCACATGATTTGGGAGATCCTTTGCAAGGTCAAAAAAGGACCAGGCTAGGCAAGGCTTAGAGGACATGCGACCTGCAGAGCCACCCCAACTTGTGCTCAGAGGCAGAGTGGTGGCTGAGGATGCAGTTGTAGACATGCTACCAGTACTCCGACTCTGTCCAGGAAGGCGCAAGGTAACTTCGTCATCAGTTGCATCCTCCTCCACCGCCTCTGTTGACCTCCTCAAGTGCCTGACTGTGGGTTGACAGTAAGTGGGATCTAGAACTTCATCATCAAGCGTGTTTGCACTCCCCTCGCCCTCAGACCTAGCCTCTTCCTGCCCTGACCGAATATTTAAGTTGTCATCCCAATCTGGTTTTTGCTTCTCATCGTCATCAGTATGTTCCTCATTGTCTCCACCAACAGGTGTTACAGTTTGTGAATGAGGGTCTACATTATGCTCATAAACTTGGTCATCAGGGCCTGAATCTGAGTCACAAAGCTTCTGGGCATCACTGCAGACCATTTCCTGGTCTGTACTCACTGTAGCTCTGGAGCAGACCTCTGATTCCCATGCTATAGTGTGACTGAACAGCTCTGCAGACTCAGCCATCTCTGTTACACCATACTGTGCAGGGCGGGTGGAGACTTGAGAGCTGAGAGAAAGCAAGTGTGATTGGGATGACAACTCAGAGGACTGGGGTTTTTTATGTGGTAGTTGAGGTGGAGAGGGCACTTGTTGGAGCACTTGAGATCCATTCAAGCATGTTCTTTTTTTGTGCATCATCTACCTTTCTTACAGTTGTTCGTGTCCGTATAAGGAGCACATCGGATTGTCCACGGAAAGTAGTAGACCTCATACTTTTGCTGGAAGATGGCTTATCTTCAGCACATGTTAATGTAGCTTTGCCACCTTCCCCACGGACACAAACTTTTTTCCTTTTCCAACACGTCTGTTCCCCTTTCCACCAGCATCTGTCCTTTTGCCACTCATTTACTTAGCGACAAGATTACCCATTTAAAATGTGGTAGCAAAAATTGAGAGGTGGTGTAGATTGCAGAGGTGGTCTAGCTTTATTGACAGCTGAAGAACCAACACTGAATATCCCTGACAATGCAACTATGGCCCTAAAACTGGCAGCACTGTTTGCTATAAGAACAGTGTAGCAAAATGTGCATGAGGGTAGAATGCAGAGGTGGTGGGACTTGCTTGGCACAAGTGGGACACTAAATTAGTATAGCAGACACTTTGCGGATGCCACTAATTTTCAGCACTGTTTGCTATAAAAATAGCGTAGCAAAATGTGCATGAGGGTTGAATGTAGAGGTGCTGGGACTTGCTTGCCACCAGTGTGACACTAAAATAGTATAGCAGACACTTTGTGGATGCCTCTAATTTTCAGCACTGTTTGCTATAAAAATAGCATAGCAAAATGTGCATGAGAGTAGAATGCAGAGGTGATGGGACTTGCTTGGCACAAGTGGGACACAAAATTAGTATAGCAGACACTTTGTGGATGCCACTAATTTTCAGCACTGTTTGCTATAAAAATAGCATAGCAAATGCATGAGGGTTTAATGCAGAGGTGCTAGAAATTGCTTGACAACAATGGAGTATAGCAGCCACTTTTTGGATGCCACTAAGTTTCAGCACTGTTTGCTATAAAAATAGCGTGGCAAAGGTGGGCAGGTGGGTATAGTGGCCGGGTTCTCTGGGTCAGTGGACCGGAAAGGAAGCCTCACTTTCTATCCCTCCTAATGGTGAAATGCAGCAAGGAATTCCCTGAGCTTAGGTACACAGACGTGGTTATCTGAAGCTGTATACAGCGTTTCCACAGACCTGCCTGTCACCTATGGCTCTGAGCCCGAGGAAATCAGCCCTGAAAAGGGCTGAAATAAATTTCTGTCCCTAATCTGTAGAGCGCTGTGTGTATAGCGTACACAGCCTGAGCGGCGACAGGAGCTGCGTGAGCGGTGACGGTCACCTACACGCAGAAGGCAGATAATGGCGCCGTGAGGGAAAATGGCCGTATTTATAATGCAAGGATATGTGACATTCACAGCCTATGACACATGCCCTTGCTTGTCTGTCAAAAAAGACCACTTAGCTGTGTGTGTGTCTGTGATTGGCTGACATGCTGGCCCGCCCCACTGCACGCGCGCTTAGGGAAAAAAAAAAATGTTGATCGCCATTATCCCAGCAGCACTGATCTAAACGTGCCGCCCCCGCACACTATACGCTGACATTTGATAATAGTGTGAATCACAGAGTGACTCACACTATTACAGTGAAAAGCCAGCTAGTAACTAGCTAGGCTTTTTGCTGATCGAACCGTTCTCGAATTTAACTCGACCTGTCGAGCTTTTAGCAAAAAGCTCGCATTCGAGTTCGATCTCGAGCACCCCCAAAATCACTCGAACATGAAATTGGCGAACCTCGAACATCGCTCAACTCTACTCAACACACAGCCATTAATATCTAAACCGCTAGCAATAAAAGTGAGTACACCACTAATTAAAAATGGCCAAATTGTGCACAATTAGCCATTTTCCCTCACTGGTATTATGTGACTGATTAGTGTTATAAGGCAAATAATTCTCTGAGGATCTGAAAAATATAAAATTGTTGCTCTACATAAAGATGGCCTAGGCTATGAGAAGATTGTCAACACCCCGAAACTGAGCTGCAGCATAGCAGTCCAGACCATAGAGCAGTTTAACAAGACATGTTACACTCAGAACAGGCCTCACCATGGTCGACCAAAGAAGTTGAGTGCACGTACTCAGCGTCATATCCAGAGGTTATCTTTTCCAAATAGACATATACGTGCTGCCAGCATTGCTGCAGAGGTTTAAAGGTGTGGTGTCACAGATGTGACTAACAGGGTTAAGCCAGATACCAAAAACCCCCAGTAGGTGTCACTACACACATCGTACACAGGAGTCATGATACAACAGAGGTTCCTGGTGCTAGGGAGACGGGATTAGGGTCACCACCTGCATCATGTGAGTCTTAACCCTGCATGTCCTGATGTCCCTATACGGGTTCCTTCACCCCGTCACCGAACACATTCCAAAGCACTCATTTGCCCTTAACTCACCCTGGCTAGTGAGCTGGCCAACAAGATCACTAGTCTTGCCTCTACAATACAGAAACACAAAAGTAGGAAAACAGATAGGGGAAATAGACATGAAAAGTTGAAACACTGCAGGCATCTTCAGTGCAGGAAACACCACTGCTGCAGAAAACACGATAAACTTCTTCCAGAGCAGGCTCCTCTCAAAGTGGACCACATAAAAGTGACAAAACCGTTTCTATCACAGGCATCAGCTGATCAGACACATGACCTTAAATAGTGAAGGGGAGTGAGCGCAAAGAGCCACATGTGAGATTGAAAACTACAGCCAGCTGCGAGGCAAACACCCTTTCAGGCCTGGCAGCTGGCTGTAGTTTTCAATCTCACATGCACTTACAGAACTACTAGAAAAAAGATGTTATTCAAGTAAGCAGTAGATCTGCCAGCAGCAAGGCGCCATGATTTTCTGATACCAGACTCGCCCAAGGTCTTCCCCGGCCAGGACACACTCATGACAGGTGGGGTCTAGTCTGTCAGTGCTCAGGCCATACGCCACACACTGCATCAAATTGGTCTGCATAGCTGTCATCCAAGAAAGAAGCCTCTTTTAAAGATTATGCTCAAGAAAGCCCGCAAACAGTTTGCTGAGAACAAGCAGACTAAGGACATGGATTGCAGGAACCATGTCCTGTGGTCTGATGAGATCAGGATAAAATTCATTTGGTTCAGATGGTGTCAAGTTTGTATTGTGGCAACCAGGTGAGGAGTACAAAGATAAGTATGTCTCGACTACAGTCAAGCATGGTGGAGGGAGTGTAATGATTTGGGGGCTGAATGAGTGCTGCTAGCGGTGGGGAGCTATAGTTGAGGGAACCATGAATGCCAAGATGTACTGTGACATGCTGAAGCAGAGCATGATCCCCTCCATTCTCCCTTTGGAAATTGGGTCGCGGGGCAGTATTTCAACATAACAACCCCAAACACACCTGAACGATGTCTGTGATGTCGACATGGAGGAGTGGAAGAGCATTCAATTTTCAACCTTTGAAGCTCTAGTGAACTCCATGCCCAATAGAGTTAAGGCAGTGCTTGAAAATAATGGTGGCTACACAAAATATTGACACTTTGGGCACAATTTGGCCATTTTCACTTAGGGGTTTATTCACTTTTGTTGCCAGTGGTTTAGACATTAATGGCTGTGTATTGAGTTATTTAGAGGGTACACCAAATTTACACTGGTATACAAGCTGTACAATGACTACATTGCATCAAAGTGTTGTCCCGTGAAAAAATAGAATACAATATTTACAAAAAATGAGGGGTGTAGTCAGTTTTGTGATATAGATATAGTGTAATTCCATCATTATTCTACACACTAATTGTTGCCCAATAATTTTGGTGCCATACATATTCTCCTAAGCGTTCACTCACATCTTCGTGTAAATAAGCAGTCTAATTTTCATCCAGAAAAGTTGGACGAGTGAAATCAGTTTGGTATGCTGTATGTCATGCGAGTGTATGATTTCTTTTTTTTTCTTCCCTATCTGTATGCCATCCGTATGACACGCGTTTTTTCTGTCAGCAGCTATTATTCTAGTCATTTCTATACTGCAGAATGGTAATATATCCATAAAAATTGGACAGCATACGGATTGTCTGTGTGACGTTTGTTTTTTTTCTGGCACCCATTGACTTGCATTGGCGAGTTGTGGCTTTACACGACCATATTCAGCATACTGCGATATTTTTGTCAGGCTGAATTGAGCTGAGAAAAAAAATCGCAGATCACTGACTTGTTGAATAGCATTTGTGCATGTGCAATCCGTTTTGTTTTTTTTTCTTAAGGGGGCTTTACACGCAGCGATATCGCTAGCGAGCGTACCCGCCCCCATCGTTTGTGCGTCACGGGCAAATCGCTGCCCGTGGCGCACAATATCGTTAGGAGCCATCACACGGACTTACTTGCCTAGTGACATCGCTGTGGCCGGTGAACCGCCTCCTTTATAAGGGGGCGGTTTGTGCGGCGTCACAGCAGCGTCACTAAGTGGCTTCCCAATAGAAGCGGAGGGGCGGAGGGGTGGAGATGAGCGGCCGTAACATCCCGCCCACCTCCTTCCTTCCTCATTGCCGGCGGACGCAGGTAAGCTGTAGGTCGTCGTTCCGGAGGTGTGCTGCCTCGGGAACGACGAACAACCTGCGTCCTCAACAATCAACGATTTTTTGAAAATTAATGACATGTCAACGATGGACGATTTGGTGAGTATTTTCCTTCGTTAACGGGCTCTCGATGGTGTCACACGCAATGACGTCGCTAACGATGCCGGATGTGCGTCACGGAATCCGTGACCCCGGCGATATATCGTTAGATACGTCGTTGCGTGTAACAGGGCCTTTATCACATTGTACTCATTGTATTTTTATGCAGATGTCAGCAAACCCTAAGACAAGACCTTTCTTTTATTTTTTTAAATGTTCAGGTTCATTAATCTTTTGGATTGACCGACATCTTTGTAGTTATTCACTAATAAAATTATTCATAAAAAATACAAATTACCTAATAATTGTGCACAGTTTTTATTATGTTTTAAGGTTGAATTTACAGTTTTGTTGGTTGTCAGTGGAAAGTCACATACCGTAGGTGCTGCTTGACTCATTGCATTTAAGCTTTTTTTCTTAAAATATAAGTGCAGAGACATTTTTCCTACATCTACTGTAAATAACTGGTATAAGACTAGAATTTGCAGAATTTAAACTCCGAGAATTTTGCAGCATTTCGAGGTCTGGTCAAAAGACAGAAAATTATGACTGCAGCTCTACACTATGAAACAGGCCGTCAAGGAGGAAACAAGCAAGACAGTAAAGCAAAGAAAATTATACAGTTGCTTAAGTTTTATGTATGTATACACTCTGCAACATTGAAAGTGCAACAACAAAATGGAAAAGTTATGAATTAAGGAAATCACATGATCAATAGACGTTAATGATATGCAAATTGTAAAATAATTGAAATCTTGTTTTAAAACATTTTGATTTTTTTGGTTTTAATAATGAGTAGCACATGCAATAATACACACACTTATATGCCTTGAATTCTATCAATGAGGTTATTAATGGTTTTGTAAGGAACGTTCAGGCATGCTGAGTATACATGGGCATGCAAATCAATCAACACGAAAATACCAGGCTGCATATAGATCATGCTACCATATGCAGTCTGCTTGGCCTAAATGTGCTTCCATAGCCTGCAGCATCTCCAGACTTGTCTCCGGTCGAGCACATCTGGAATATTATAGATCGGGAATTGAAAATGGATCTCATACTTAAAACTGAATAAAGAGGTTTTGAAAATGTTGTTTTCTTTACTCTTTCATAATTTGCATATTATTTACTTGTCTATCGATCCTTTGTTCTAATTAATCACACAACTTTCCTTCTCGTTGTTGTAGTTTCATTGTTGAGGTGTGTATATGAAAACTAAGGGTAGACATTCACTTTCAATGTCATTTTACTACTGAATTGGACAGTTCTGGACTGCACTCTCAGGTGACTCTTCAGAATAAGTTGTTATGGGTGTATACAGTTAGGTCCAGAAATATTTGGACAGTGACACAAGTTTTGTTATTTTAGCTGTTTATAAAAACATGTTCAGAAATACAATTATATATATAATATGGGCTGAACGTGCACACTCCCAGCTGCAATATGAGAGTTTTCACATCCAAATCGGAGAAAGGGTTTAGGAATCATAGCTCTGTAATGCATAGCCTCCTCTTTTTAAAGGGACCAAAAGTAATTGGACAAGGGACTCTAAGGGCTGCAATTAACTCTGAAGGCGTCTCCCTCTTTAACCTGTAATCAATTAAGTAGTTAAAAGGTCTGGGGTTGATTACAGGTGTGTGGTTTTGCATTTGGAAGCTGTTGCTGTGACCAGACAACATGAGGTCTAAGGAACTCTAAATTGAGGTGAAGCAGAACATCCTGAGGCTGAAATAAAAGAAAAAATCCATCAGAGAGATAGCAGACATGCTTGGAGTAGCAAAATCAACAGTCGGGTACATTCTGAGAAAAAAGGAATTGACTGGTGAGCTTGGGAACTCAAAAAGGCCTGGGCGTCCACGGATGACAACAGTGGTGGATGATCGCCGCATACTTTCTTTGGTGAAGAAGAACCCGTTCACAACATCAACTGAAGTCCAGAACACTCTCAGTGAAGTAGGTGTATCTGTCTCTAAGTCAACAGTAAAGAGAAGACTCCATGAAAGTAAATACAAAGGGTTCACATCTAGATGCAAACCATTCATCAATTCCAAAAATAGACAGGCCAGAGTTAAATTTGCTGAAAAACACCTCATGAAGCCAGCTCAGTTCTGGAAAAGTATTCTATGGACAGATGAGACAAAGATCAACCTGTACCAGAATGATGGGAAGAAAAAAGTTTGGAGAAGAAAGGGAACGGCACATGATCCAAGGCACACCACATCCTCTGTAAAACATGGTGGAGGCAACGTGATGGCATGGGCATGCATGGCTTTCAATGGCACTGGGTCACTTGTGTTTATTGATGACATAACAGCAGACAAGAGTAGCCGGATGAATTCTGAAGTGTACCGGGATATACTTTCAGCCCAGATTCAGCCAAATGCCGCAAAGTTGATCGGACGGCGCTTCATAGTACAGATGGACAATGACCCCAAGCATACAGCCAAAGCTACCCAGGAGTTCATGAGTGCAAAAAAGTGGAACATTCTGCAATGGCCAAGTCAATCACTAGATCTTAAACCAATTGAGCATGCATTTCACTTGCTCAAATCCAGACTTAAGACGGAAAGACCCACAAACAAGCAAGACCTGAAGGCTGCGGCTGTAAAGGCCTGGCAAAGCATTAAGAAGGAGGAAACCCAGCGTTTGGTGATGTCCATGGGTTCTAGACTTAAGGCAGTGATTGTCTCCAAAGGATTCGCAACAAAATATTGAAAATAAAAATATTTTGTTTGGGTTTGGTTTATTTGTCCAATTACTTTTGACCTCCTAAAATGTGGAGTGTTTGTAAAGAAATGTGTACAATTCCTACAATTTCTATCAGATATTTTTGTTCAAACCTTCAAATTAAACGTTACAATCTGCACTTGAATTCTGTTGTAGAGGTTTCATTTCAAATCCAATGTGGTGGCATGCAGAGCCCAACTCGCGAAAATTGTGTCACTGTCCAAATATTACTGGACCTAACTGTATGAGGATTAACAGTAATTTCAGATCATTATATGACTTACTCCATCTAGCAATCACTCTGTACCAGAACTCGCAGCACTTTCCTTTTGTCTTTCTCTCTCTTCTTCTACCTCCCTTAGCTTCTTACTCCATAGACTTTTATTACAGTGTGCTTACTATCTTTCTTCACTGAAGACAGAAACGTAGACAGATGTTAACAGTTTTAAAAAAGGAAGGATTAGTGCATGGGTTGGAGCAGAAGGGACCAATGGGAGTCCACGGTAATGGGACAGACACGGCCATGGACTTACCAGTATGTCTTTGGTCGTTAAGGGCTTAAAGATGGCAATTTCCATCTAGCAGTGTGCAGCCATCTAGGACAGACTGTGTGAAGACATACTCCCTGCAATGCACTAAAGCTGTCAGGCTGATTGAGAAGGATGTTCATCGGAAGTCAGTGGTAAGGTGGTAAGAAAGGTGTTTATTATCTCCTTTTAGTTCCCTCTACTCAGTGACCTGTCAGGTTGACAGAGCATAGAAAGCGAGTTCATGATACCTGACAGAATGGGGCTCTCACCTGACGTATGTCTTGAGCATATGTTCTTTGCACAGTCCGTTCTACTGAGTGTCCTCTGAAATCTAGGATGAGTGGACATTAATTTATGACATTTTCCATCTTTAAAAGCCTGACAGAGTGCACTATATAAATAATACTTTTTTTCTACATAAAAGTATTTAGAAAAAAATTGCAATATTTAAACATATATTATTTATTTCTTTTATAACAATTCTCGCAGAACTCCTGTAAGGTGCTTTTCTTTTTACTGTTGCTTTATCCTACTTTTTTAGCCTTAAGGCCGCTTTACACGCTACGACATCGCTAAAGCGATCTCGTTGGGGCCACGGAATTTGTGACGCACATCCGGCCGCGTTAGCGATGTCGTTGCGTGTGACACCTATTAGCGATTTTGAATAGTTGCAAAAACGTTCAAAATCGCTAATCGGTGACATGCCCCCCCTAAGCTCAATTATCGTTGCTGCTGCAGTAATGATGTTGTTCGTCGTTCCTGCGGCAGCCCACATCGCTATGTGTGACACCGCAGGAACGAGGAACCTCTCCTTACCTGCGTCCCGCCAGCAATGAAGAAGGAAGGAAGTGGGTGGGATGTTACGTCCCGCTCATTTCAGCACCTCCGCTTTGATTAGGCGGCCGCTTAGTGACGTCACTGTGACGCCGAATGAACCACCCCCTTAGAAAGGAGGCGGTTCGCCGGTCACAGAGACGTAGACAGGTAAGTAGTGTGAGGGGGTCTGCGCGATGTTGTGTGCCACGGGCAGCGATATGCCTGTGTCGCACAACCGATGGGGGCAGGTACGCATGCTAGCGATATCGGTAACGATATCGCAGCGTGTAAAGCGGCCTTTATGCTCAAATTGAAATCATATGATTTTTTGTCATTAACCCCTTAACGGCCATGGGCAATACAGTTACGTTCTAGCGGTCATAGTGTTAATCTCCCCCTTGTGCTGCTGGCAGCAGGGGAAGATTGGTGCACATCTCAGCTGATTTATACAGCTCAGGTGTGTCTGCTAGGCATGAGCAGAGTCGCTATCCGCCCTTTCCTTTAACCCCTTAAATGGTGCTGTCAATATGTGACATTGCCATTATAATGGTGATAACGGTAGATCCATACTCACCGCCCGCTACGGGAAGTCACATGATGTGATCACATGACTTCCGGTTGTTGTCATGGTAGCACAGAGTCATATGATGACTCTTGTAGCTCACATGACTCACTTACTGCTTCACTCAGCTGAAAGCTGTGTGAGACAGGAGATGAGCATATCTGATGTTCACAGCTGTGTAGCTGTGATCAGCAGATATGAAAGAGCAATCAGACAGCTGATCGTTATAGTCCCCTAGGGTACCTAGTAAAAAAAAAAAAAAAAAATTAAAAAAAGTTTTAAAAAATTAAAAAAACAAAAAACCTAAAAGTTCAAATCACCCTCTTTCGCCTCATTGAAAATTAAAGGGTTAAAAAAAAAATACACACATTTGGTATCGCCTGATCTATGAAAATATAACATCAATTAATCTGATCGGTAAACGGCGTAGCAACAAAAAAAATTCCAAATGCCAAAATTACGGTTTTTGTTCGCCACAAATTTTGCACTAAATGCAATAACAGGCAATCAAAACGTAGCAGCTTTGCAAAAATGATACCATTAAAAATTTCAGTTCGAGATATAAAAATTAAGCCATCACTGAGTCATAGATCCCAAAAATTGAGAACGCTACGGGTTGCGGAAAATAGCACAAAACGTATGCCACTTTTTTCGGACAAACTTCAGATTTTTTTTAACCCCTTAGATAAAAGTAAACCTATTCATGTTTGTTGTCTACAAACTTGTACTGACCTGAGGCATCACACCGACACATCAGTTTTACCATATAGTGAACACAGTGAATAAATTATCTCAAAAACTATAATGCAATTGAACTTTTTTTGCAATTTTCCGAATTTGGAATTTTTTTGCCGTTTTTCAGTTCAGTATATGGTAAAACTCATGCTTTCATTTTAAAATACAGCTTATTCCACAAAATACGAGCCCTCACATGACCATATTGACTGAAAAATAAAAAAGTTAGGTTTCTCGGTAGAAGAATGGCAAAAAAACCCCCGGAAAGCGCAAAATCAGCCGGTCATGAAGGGGTTTAACGCTCTCTTAAAAGATAGGATGTTAAATGTAACAAACTGGTTAACAACTTCTGGATCTGAACGAGGACTAACATAGATTTTTTTCTACTACATGCTGTGGTAGTGTAACGGGGGGCCGGGGGTGCCTCAGGGGTTGTAGTCGTGGCCCCTTTGTATGCCAGGCTAACCCCCGGCTCCGCCGTCACTATTGGGACAGGGGATTGCTTGTTGGGGCAGAGTGTGGTGGTGCAGAGAATGCTGGCAGACGTAGAAAGACTCTGTAGACGGAGGTCAGATGAACCAGAAGGCATATTTATTGCACGAATCTTCACAAAAACGGCAACAATTTGATAGCGTCGATTCACAACCTCTGCTGGGGGGGAAAACTTCACTTGTCGTCTCCTCTCATGGGGCTGTGCCCGGCTACTCCACTTCACCTGGGCTCCCACTCCGGCTACTACAGGCTTGACCCACCCAACCCTGCTTCACCATAGAGGACACTCTTTCTTTTCCTTTTTCTTCGCTAGTTGTCCAACAAGCTTCCACACCCTGCCCCCTCTGTTCTTCTCCCCTGTCCCGGACTCGACTGCCACCAAGCTCTCACTCCTCTCTCTCTCCCTTCCCCTGCTGCTGCCGGCTCCTCCTTTTTCTTGTCCTGTTTCTATGGGGACATCCGTCCCACCCGGCCACTAGGGGAACCTATCTATTCAGTGCAATACAGTCAAATATAAACATAAACATAGCGTCTTTGTCTACCCCAGCGGGGGTATCTTCAGGGGGAAACCTACGCCTCCTTGTAAGGGGTCCGTCCACCCCTTACAGTAGATCAGCTCTCTCAGCTGCAGCTTTAGACACAGGAACTTTTTCCTTCATAAACCAGCCCAAACAAAACAGCCTTTCCGGCATAAAGAAAACAAAACAGTACGTAATCAGTTCATATTTCTGCAGGGTCCAGCCACACAGAATTAGGGTCCAGTTCTTTTCAAAGAGAGCACAGAACTAGAGGTCTTCTACCTCCATACACAGAACAACAAGTGATTCCAGAGGACTTACCTTTCCTTGCTGGACCACTCCTAAAGTGGCGATAATGAGCAACAGCCATCCCACCCATCTCTTTAACTGTTCACAAAAACCCAACCATGTTAAAAGCCGTTTAACTCTCTCAGCACCTAGTACTGGGACAATACCTCTGGATTCACATCACTGAGGATAACAATTTCAGCGGTACATATCTCCCCTGTTGTATTTTACATTGACCACCTAACAATGCTTACACTCTTTTACTCCATTATGATGAAAATGCATTTTTTTTTCATTTTGTAGCTGCAAAATAAAGGAATGGCCAACTACTGCTTTGGCTATAATCATTCAAATGAATTACTAGTAACTGGAGAAAAGATTATTTTGTACCACTGTCATGGATTTGGACGAAGTCAGGTATGAGAAGGATATTAGTTAGTGATAGCGTAGTTACTGTTTCTTGTTTAGTTATTTTCACCTTTATTCTTGATTTATTTCATGGTTTATTACTGCATAGTTATTTGTCAATTATTGTCTAATAGCCTCCTAATATTAATGTGATATTTCACCCCAAGATGTTCTTTCCACATGTCTAAAGGTAAACTATCTAGTTTCTCATGGATGCCTCTATTTGAGATGAGCGAACTCGAGGTTCAGTGTATGTACCAAACATAGGCTTTAAAAAAACAAACAAAAAAATAAAGTTCAGGTTCGGAGTTCGGAGCATTGCTGTCATCGGGTACACTCAGTGCTCAGACCAGTGTGAGCCGCTTGCAGTGTTTGAATGGCTCTCACTGGGGGTAACAACAGCGTGATCAGTTGTAGTGTGCACCAAACAAAAAAAAAAAAAGGAAAAACCCACCCTCCCCCGGAAGTGTTCTGTGTATGTCTGTCTGCATGTGGGCAGAGACCTGAACTGTTCAATTAGTGACTTCCATTGGAATTCAGGTTAAGTCCGGGTTCCAAACCGAACTTTATCTAAAGTCCGGTTAAATCCGCTGAACCGACCTTCCACGGGTCCACTCATCTCTAGCCACTACTTTTGTAATTACATTTTGATATAAGGTATACATTGCTTTGTAGGCATTTTAGCTATTTTTCCTGTGTAGAATGTATTCATACCTAGATTAATGGCCAAAAGTGTTGGCACCCTTTAAATTGTTCTAGAAAATTAAGTATTTCTTCCAGAAACTTAATGGAATTACAAATGTATTGTCATACACATGTTTATTTCCTTTGTGTGTATTAGAATAAAAAAAAACAAAAACAGAGGAAAAGAAGGCAAGTTGGACATAATTTCACACAAAACCACAAAAAGAGCAGGTCAAAATTGTTATCAGCTTTCCAAAATTGTGGATAAACAAATTTGTTTCATGCATCTGATGCTCATTTAAACTCACCTGTGTCAAGTAACTGATGTTGGTAATATAAAAATCACACCTAAACCAGATAAAAAGAGGAGCAATTGACTGAATATTTGCTTTGTGTGTCTGTTTCTACCATACTAAGCATGAACAACAGATAGAAAAGAAGAGAACTGTCTGAGGACTTGAGAACCAAAATTATTGAAAAATATCACCAATCTCAAGGTTACAAGTTCATTTTCAGAGATCTTGATGTTCCTTTGTCCATGGTCCACAACATTAGCAAGAAGTTTAGAACCCATGGCACTGTATCTAATCTCCCTGAACATGGACTACAGATAAAAATTGATGAAAGATTGCAACGCAGTATAGCCCAGCTGGTGAATAAGCAGGGCCAAATTCAAGCTGTTCTCTAGACTCAGGGTGCATCAGTGTCAACGCGAACTGTCCATCAACATTTGAATTAAATCAAACGCTATGGCAGGAGACCTAGGAGGAAACCAAGCTGAAAGAGACCTAAAAAGCTAGACTGCAGTTTGTCTAAATGTATTTGAGTAAACCAAAATCCTTACAGGAAAGAGTCTTGTGGACAAATGAGACCAATATAGAGCTTTTTGGTAAAGCACAACATTCTATTGTTGATCTAAAAATAGAATGAGGCCTGCAAATAAAAGAACACAGTACCTACAGACAAATATGGTGGAGGTTCAAAGATATTTTGGGGTTGTTTTGCTTTCTTTGGCACTGGTTGTCTTTATGGTGTGTAATACATCATAAAATCTCACATCTACCACTGAGTATAGAAAGATGATGCTCTATTTGACTGGGAGCTATAGAGCCCCCTAAAGCGAATAATATAATAATATAATCCTAATGATTCAGCCAGAAACTCGGGTCAGACAGTGAAAGCACAGACATGCATGATGGAAAAACATGAGATACAAATGGTATACAACTTGAATGAATACACCCCCAAAGATACGACCTTTTCTGGGAGTATTGTAAATAAACATATATGCAATACAGATAACCATTTAGCTCACCAGGAACGGTGATAAGAAGAAAAGGAATAGAGACCAATTAGTCAGTAGATAAGGTGAACAATACATGAGCTTACCATGTATTACCAGGCGGTCCACAGTGACTTTCTCAAGGGCAGGAGAACAAATGCATTTTTCGTGTTTTATATATTCACACTTAAATAATTAAAAAAAAAACGGTTTGCGGTCCCCCTCCCCCAATTTTGATTCCCAGCCAAGATAAAGCCAGACAGTTGGGGGCCGGTATTCTCAAGCTAGGGAGATCCATGCTTATTGGGCGTCCCCCGCCTAAAAAGATCAGCCTGCAGCCAACCAGAACCACAGCATTTTACCCAGCTCTTCCCGATTGCCCAGATGTAGTGGCAATTGGGGTAATAAGGGGTTAATGTCAGCTCATAGCTGACACTAAGCCCTAGATTAGTAATGGGAGGTGTCTGAGACCCCCTCCAATACTAATATGTAAGTGAAAAGAAATAAACTCAAACACCGAATAAATCCTTTATTTAATATACAAACACATATCCTCTTTCACCACTTTATTAACCCCGTAAATACCCCTGAAGGTCTGACATAATCCACACAAGTTCCTACGGTGATTATAGCTCTGCTACATTTGAATCACAGCGCGTGATCATGGTATGTGGCCGCACGCTGTAAATTCAGGCAGAGACGTAGCGACCTGCGGTGACGTCACTCAGGTTAGTTGCGGCGCCACAGCTAGAGGTTCCCACAGTCCTGTACCTATGACCAGAGGTAACTTGACCTCAGGTGACTTCAGTGACCTCACCTGAGTTCATTGAGGTCCCCTGTGGTCAGGTTACCTGTGTTCACAGGTGCAGTACCGTGGGAACTCTCAGCTATGGTGCCACGGCTAACCTCGCTGCTCCGTTTCTGTCTGAATTTACAGCCAGATACCAGGGATCAATCCCCCGCCAAATCAGAGTCAACAGGGCATTGATTTGCGAGCCCTCCCATTACTAGTGAGAAACGCAAGAATAAAACGCAAAAAGAATGAATATGCTGCCGTTTTTGTCAGAGGTTTATGACAAACTGCAGACAAAAAAACTGCAATGTGTGCACAGCAAATATGAATTTTCATAGACTTTGCTGGGAAGTAAAAAGTGAGAACTTTCTGACAACAAAACTGCACCAAAAAAGTGACAAAAAAACCGCAGCGTGCACATGTAGCCTAACTATATACCTTTTTTGTTGCTGCATCACACTGATGACTCATGGGCAGTCTTTATCTACAGTATTGGTATACCCATATCTTTTTCACACATTCTGTTGCTTAGATCTATTCCTTACATTCAGATGTTAATTTCATCTTTATATGACAGACCTGGGGTAATTTGCATAAGAAGAGAGGTCCAAAATTCCAGTTGAGAAGTGTAAGAAGCTTGTTGATTTGAGGAAGTAATTGATTGCAGTTATTTATTTCAAAGGGTCTGCAACCAAATATTAAGTTGAGGGTACCAACATTTTTGTCCATCCCATTTTCGGGGGTCTTGCATGAAATTATGCTTAATTTGCATTTTTTCTCTGTTTTTTTATATTGTTCCAATACACATGAAGCAAATAAACGTGTATGACAAAATATGCGTAATTGCAACAATTTTCTGGGAGAAATACTTCATGTTCTGGAAAAATTTAAAGAGTGACAACACTTTCGGACATGATTGTACATACAGTGCATACGGAAAGTATTCAGACCCCTTTAAATTTGTCACTCTTTGTTTCTTTGCAGCCATTTGATAAATTCAAAAAAGTTCATTTTTTTCTCATTAAAATACACTCTGCACCCCATCTTGACAGAAAAAAACCCGAGAAATGTAGAAATTATTAAACAAGGAAAGCTGAAATATCACATGGTTATAAGTATTTAGACCCGTTGCTCAGTATTGAGTAGAAGCACCCTTTTGAGCTAGTACAGCCATGAGTCTTCTTGGGAATGATGCAACAAGTTTTTCACACCTGGATTTGGGGATTCTCTGCCATTCTTCCTTGCAGATCCTCTCCAGTTCAGTCAGGTTGGATGGTGAACATTGGTGGACAGCCATTTTCAGGTCTCTCCAGAGATGCTCAATTGGGTTTAGGTCAGGCCTCTAGCTGGGCCAGTCAAGAATGGTCACAGAGTTTTTCTGAAGCCACTCCTTTGGTATTTTAGCTGTGTGCTTAGGGTCATTGTCTTGGAAGGTGAACCTTCAACCAAGTCTGAGGTCCAGAGCACTCTGGAAGAGGTTTTTTCCAGGATATCTCTGTACTTGTCCGCATTCATCTTTCCTTCAATTGCAACCAGTCGTCCTGTCCCTGTAGTTGAAAAACACCCCCATAGCATGATGCTGCCACCACCATGTTTCCCTGTTGGGATTGTATTGGGCAGGCGATGAGCAGTGCTTGGGTTTTTCCACACATTCTGCTTAGAATTATCACCAAAAAGTTCTATCTTCATCTCATCAGACCAGAGAATCTTAATCCTCATAGTCTGGGAGTCCTTCACGTGTTTTTTTGCAAACTCTATGCGGGCTTTCATATGTCTTGCACTGAGGAGAGGCTTCTATCGGGCCACGCTGCCTAAATGCCTGACTGGTGGAGAGCTGCAGTGATAGTCAACTATGTGGAACTCTCTTCCATCTCCCTACTGCATCTCTGTAGCTCAGCCACAGTGATCTTGGGGTTCTTCTTTACCTCTCTCACCAAGGCTCTTCTCCTACAATTGCTCAGTTTGGCTGGATGGCCAGGTCTAGGAAGAGTTGTGGTGGTCCAAAAATTCTTCCATTTAAGGATTATGGAGGTCACTGTGCTCTTAGGATCCTTGAGTATTGCAGAAATTATTTTGTAACCTTGACCAGATCTGTGCTTTGCCACAATTCTGTCTCTGAGCTCCTTGGGCAGTTTCTTTGACCTCATGATTCTCATTTGGTCTGACATGCACTGTGAGCTGTGAGGTCTTAAGGAGTAGAAGTACCTCAATGAGGATCACAAGGAAATGGACAGCATGTGACTTAAATATGAGTGTCTGAGAAAAGGGTCTGAATACTTATGACCATGTGATATTTCAGTTATTCTTGTTTAATAAATTTGCAAAAAATTCTACATTTCTGGTATTTTTTCTGTCAAGATGGGGTGCAGAGTGTATATTAATGAGACAAAAATGAACTTTTTTGAATTTACCAAATTGCTGCAATGAAACAGAGTGAAAAATTTAAAGGGGTCTGAATACTTTCCATACCCAATGTATATCAAGATAGAAAATGTACTTCTGACTACATGGTAAAAGCATAAAGGATACGTTTCTCATTTACTTCTATGAAAAAATGTGAACATTTCACGTTGCAAAGGAAATAATATATTTTTTATAATGTTTTTTAGTTTTTTGAATACACCTCTGATAATAAGATCAGATACAACACACGTCAGCCTGATGGTTGTGTATCGACAGTTCAAGCCTCTGACATCTTCACAATATCCTCATGTCGAGAGAATGCGCAAAATGTGCCTGAAAACCAAAAGTTTCTATTGAGAGAGGTATTGTACCTAATATTTTTGATAACATACTTATATTTTAAGAAAACATAAAGCACAGCTAGCTAATGATTTACTTAGATGATTAAATGTGTAGGGAAAAATGGTATAAGCTTACTTGAGCATCACATGTGATGCTGGAGACTGGCGTGGTACAGTATCAGGCTTACCCAAGTGGCTCTTAAGTGAATGGTCTGGCACACAGTCGAGGCAAAGATCCACTGTTGAAAGGTATAGGCCATAGGGAGTTCCACCCATCTTGTTGAGCCAGATGGACTGAGCCTCGGGGAAGGTGCCACGTACCTGGCCCGAGCTCCTACAAACTTCGCATCCTGTGTCTTGCCATATTGCTGGGGGTGACAAAGGCTGAGGTGTCCTAGCAGCAACATCGCACCTAGCAGAACAGGGATTCTCCTTCCTGTGTCGGGATAGACTCGAACAGCATTCCGTACCTGGCACCTTCCCCAAAGCTCAGTCCATCCTGGGACCGCGAACCACTTTACCCACTCAGCAGGATTGGTGGAACTACCTGCCGCCTATCCCTTCAACAGTGGATCTTACCCTGGACAGTGTGCCACACCATTCACTTACCAGCCTTTAGTGAAGGCTGATGCTGTACCATGCCAGTCTCCAGCATCACATGTGATGTACAAATAAGCCTATACCACTTTGTATATGGTGTATACTGTAACTATTTAGTCTTAGATTTACCCTCTGGCTAATGTGATCCCTAATTATACAAATTCCTTTATGGTACCCTCTTCCTATTAGCTTCTGTCGCGGGCGGAGGAGGGGACGCTGCGCTCTCCCACTGCTCGGGTCCGGCTGCCGCGGCTGCTGCGGCTGCTGCTGCTCGGTGGCTCGAGCGATGGGCCGGATCCCGGGGACTCGAGCGGCGCTCCTCGCCCGTGAGTGAAAAGGGGTGGTTTGGGTTTGGGGATATTGTCCGTGACGCCACCCACGGTTTGTGGTGATTTTTGGTGACACCACCGCTGCTCTGTATGGGGATCCCGGGAGCGGTGACAGGGAGCAGCAGAGTTGTTAGTTCTCCCCTCCGTGGGTAGGGGTTGGTTGTCCCGGGGCCCAGTGATGGGGTGGAGGATGAGTGATGACAGGCCGGGTGCGGGGCCTGGTGAGGTGCAGTGTCGCGGGGGGGCAGCGCTGTGCCGCACGGCACGGTGGTACTCACTCAGCCTGAGACGATGACACAGTTCTCAGTAAAACACACGGCTGGAAAGACAGTTCCCACGGACGGCTGCTTTTGCTTTTCCCCGGTAGTTAACGGTGACTGTCTCTTTCCCTGCACCTAGTACTTCTGTTGGTTCCAATGGGTTCCCACCGGTAACCCGCTCCCCGACTTGGATATGGGCCGGAGGAGCCCCTCTTTGCCCGCAGGCGCTGGCCCTGAGAAACTGGTGCCTTGGCGGTGGCGGTGTCTCTCTCATACGGTTGGACTGTTGCCTTCTATCGGGACTTAGTTGTTTGGAAACCCGGAGGTCCCCTTCACTGACGGATTTGGCAAATTCACGGCGACTCCTAGCCTTGCCGTGATCCGAAAGGCCCCTGCCAATGGTGCTGGCTTCTCCTTGTGTACCGGTCCGGTACCGCCGGGCCACCACCCGTCCACGGTCCTTACAGCAACTCCGATAGGCCACTCCTGCAGACGGTCACCGCCGTCTGCTAACCTTGCTGTCTCTGTCCGGGGCACACACCCGGACGCTCTCAGTTAGTTTCTCCACTCCACTTTACTCCTCACACTCTCCCGTCCAACACTAAACTGGTCTCTTTTCCCTCCTCCAGGACTGTGATCTCCTCGGTGGGTGGGGCCAACCCCCTGGTGTGAACACCATCCCCTGGAGGATGGCAACAAGGGCTTCTTGGGTCTAGCTTAGATGTGCCCAACCGGGGTGTAGGGTGTGGTGATGTCATTACCTGTGACCCCTGGCTTGTCCAGGGCGTCACACTTCCCCACAGTGGCTCTTAGGATTCATGTAAACCCTAATTTATACAACCCCCTTAGACTGATAAGCGCAGCGGTATGTCCTTGAACTCAGTAGTACAGTGCTGGCCAAAAGTATTGGCACCCCTGCAATTCTGTTAGATAATACTCAGTTTATTCTTGAAAATGATTGCAATCACAAATTCTTTGGTATTATTATCTTCATTTAATTTGTCTTCAATGAAAAAAAAATAAAAAAAATTGTCATAAAGCCAAATTGGATATAATTCCACACCAAACATAAAAAGGAGGTGGACAAAAGTATTGGCACTGTTTGAAAAATCATGTGATGCTTCTCTAATTTGTGTAATTAACAGCACCTGTAACTTACCTGTGGCACCTAACAGGTGTTGGCAATAACTAAATCATACTTGCAGCCAGTTGACATGGATTAAAGTTGACTCAACCTCTGTCCTGTGTCCTTGTGTGTACCACATTGAGCATGGAGAAAAGAAAGAAGACCAAAGAACTGTCTGAGGACTTGAGAATCCACATTGTGAGGAAGCATGAGCAATCTCAAGGCTACAATTCCATCTCCAAAGACCTGAAAGGTCCTGTGTCTACGGTGCGTAGTGTCATCAAGAAGTTTAAAGCCCATGGCACTGTGGCTAACCTCCCTAGATGTGGAAGGAAAAGAAAAATTGACGAGAGATTTCAACGCAAGATTGTGCGGATGGTGGATAAAGAACCTCGACTAACATCCAAAGAAGTTCAAGCTGCCCTGCAGTCCGAGGGTACAACAGTGTCAACCCGTACTATCCGTCGGCGTCTGAATGAAAAGGGACTGTATGGTAGGATACCCAGGAAGACCCCACTTCTTACCCCGAGACATAAAAAAAGCCAGGCTGGAGTTTGCCAAAACTTACCTGAGAAAGCCTAAAACGTTTTGGAAGAATATTCGCTGGTCAGATGAGACAAAAGTAGAGCTTTTAGGGAAAAGCCATCAACATAGAGTTTACAGGAAAAAAAAAGCGGCATTCAAAGAAAAGAACACAGTCCCTACAGTCAAACATGGCGGAGGTTCCCTGATGTTTTGGGGGTTGCTTTGCTGCCTCTGGCACTGGACTGCTTGACCGTGTGCATGGCAGTAGGAAGTCTGAAGACTACCAACAAATTTTGCAGCATAATGTAGGGCCCAGTGTGAGAAAGCTGGGTCTCCCTCAGAGGTCATGGGTCTTCCAGCAGGACAATGACCCAAAACACTCTTCAAAAAGCACTAGAAAATGGTTTGAGGAAAAGCACTGGAGACTACTAAAGTTGCCAGCAATGAGTCCAGACCTGAATCCCATAGAACACCTGTGGAGAGTTTGGAGAAGGCACCCTTCAAATCTCAGGGACCTGGAGCAGTTTGCCAAAGATGAATGGTCTTAAATTCCAGCATAACATTGTAAGAAACTCATTGATGGTTACCGGAAGCGGTTGTTCGCAGTTATTTTGGCTAAAGGTTGTGCAACCAAGTATTAGGCTAAGGGTGCCAATACTTTTGTCTGGCCCATTTTTGGAGTTTTGTGTGAAATGATCAATGATTTGATTTCTGTTTCATTCTCTTTTGTGTTTTTTCATTGCGAGCAAAATAAATGAAGATAATACCAAAGAATTTGTGATTGCAATCATTTCAAGAAGAAACTGAATATTATCTGACAGAATTGCAGGGGTGCCAATACTTTTGGCCAGCACTGTACTTAATGTCAAGCAGCAGCTGCAAAAGCAAACAAGATCTTAGGGTGTATAAAAAGAGAGATTAGATCCCGTGATCCCAACGTATTGTTACCCCTCTATAGATTACATGTAAAGCCAGAATCAGGATCCGTTCAAAGGCGGGAAACTAGATTATTGAAAGGAATGGAAGACCTCCCATATGAAAAGAGGTTGGAAACATTGGATTTGTTTAACTTAGAAAATAGACGTCTCAGAGGAGATCTTATTGCATGTATAAATACATGTGTGGTCAATATAAAAGACTGGCACCTTAATTATTCCTTCCAAAGACAATACTAAGGACCAGGGGGCACTCACTGCGAGTGGAAGAAAGGTGATTCCGGCAGCTAAATAGGAAAGGTTTCTTTACAGTTAGAGCAGTCAGACTGTGGAACGCCCTACCACAAGAGGTAGTAATGGCAGATACTATAACAGCTTTTAAAAAAGGGCTGGATGATTACAACATTGTCGATTTATAAATGATTTAGTGACAAAATATATAATTGGTGGAGGAAGGTGGAACTAGATGGACCGGGGTCTAAATATGTAATATAATGGAATGCTTCCATATATGTCAGCGATTCTGAGATTTTTTTTCGTGACACATTGTTTTTTATATTAACTATGAATTTAGGTGCATAAGATTTAAAGGTTTATTTGTGTGAAAATATCTGAAATTTGATGAATATGTAGAAAAACTAATGATTTTCAAACTTTTAATGCAATGTATCCTTAAATCAGATAGTCATACAACACAAAATAGTTAATAAATAAAATGTCTACTTTATGTCAGTATAATTTTTCAAACATCCTTTTATTTCATTACGATGTTAGGTTAAAATTTAGTAGAAATTTTTCAAGGAAATTTTTTATGGACCTATTTAGTTTTGAAGGGAATTTGAGGGGTCTACATATCAGAAAACCTCCAGATGTCATATTTTAAAAGCTGTACCCCCTCAAATTCTAAACTGCTTGTAGGAAATGTGTTCATTCTTTAGGTGTTACACAGGAATTAAGGCAAAATGGAATTATTTTTTTTTTATACTAAAACATTGCCTAAGCTGAAAATTTTTCATTTTCACAAGGGGTAATAGGAGAAAATGGACCCTAAAATGTTTGATACAATTTCTCCTGAATGCAGCGATACTTTATATATGGTTAAAGACTGCTGTTTGGGTGCACGGCAGTACTCAGAATGGAAGAATCGCAATTTACTTGGAGCATAAATTTGGCTAAAATAGATTGCAAACACCATATGGCATTGGTAGAGTTCCAAAGGCAGCAAAATAACAGAAACACCCACAAGTGACCACATTTTGGAAACTAGACCGGTCAAGGAATCATCAAGGCGTGTCTTGAGTATTTTGAACCCATATCTGCTTAACAGAACTTTTTAACATTTGGATGTGACAAGAAAATTATTATTTTTTCACTGAAATGTTGTTTTAGCCCAAAGCTTGTAATTTTCACAAGGGATAATAGGAGAAAATGGACCCCATAATTTGTTATACAATTTCTCCCAAATGTTGATAACCCATATGTGGTCAAAAACTAGCATTTGGACACATGGTAAAACTCAGAAAGGAAAGAGCGCTATTTAATTTTTAGAACGCAAATTTGGATACTGTTGCACTTGCAAAGACCCGGAGGTGCCAAAAAAAAGCAGAAACACCTATAAATGACCTTATTTGGCTAACTAAACCTCATAACCTATTCATCTAGAGGCATTCTGAGGACACAAATAAGATCACAGAATTTTATAAGATTGGGCTATGAAAATGAAAAAATATAGGGTTTTCTTTTGCCTAAAATTTTACTTTAGCCTCAAAATTTGTCATCATCACAGGCCTAGGTGTAAAAAAGTTATTTGAAAGATCTCTGTACTGTCCATTCATAGATCTGAACATAGCAATAAGACTTTTTACCAGTTTGAGAACATTAAACTGGCCATATCACATAGTGGTTGTAGAGCTGAGTAAATTGTACTTTTTATTTTTTAATTTTTTCTCTCCGTTACGGAGATACCCTATTAGCTTGTAATGTTTAGGTTATATTATAAGTCCAAGGTGGTATTACCACAGATTTTTCACTGGGGATTGTGAATTTCTTCTCCTGTATGATGTTCTCTAATCATAAGGTGACAGCAGTATGTAGGGGAGAAAAGAACATGCCCCCACAATAGTTTAGAACAGTCTTTTTCTTGTCATGAGCATCCATACCTCTTCATATGTATCATATGATTTGATTTGAAATGGCAGCAGCTTTCTGTCACTAGTCACTAAAGTAGAGTTTGCTGTTCACCAATATACTTCGTCAGTGACAGCTTTACCCAGCATTGTGTCACTTAGTGCATAATTGTACATTTTGATTTTTGTTTCCCCCAAAGCAGGACTTTACATTTATCTAAGTTAAACCTAATTTGCCATTTCTCAGCCAGTGTCCAGTTTCCCCAAATCCCTCTGTGGCATTAAACTAAAGTCATCTGTGTTTTTTACCTTGCAAAGCTTGGAATAATTATATTCTGTATGCCCTCAACTAATTTAATAATAAATATATTAAAACATGGCCAAATACTGAGCCCCTGTGGTACCCCATTGTTGATTGTGAACTAACAGAGTATCTTCTAATAATAACCACCCTCTGTTTCCTATCATAGGGCCATTTAACACATTTACACATATTTTTTCCTAGCTTCATTGTTCACATTTTAGAAGCCAAGGTAGAGAGCACAAACTGTTTAGGTTTTGTTGAGGCCCATTAATCTTAAGAAATCCAGTTTAAGAGGTCTTAGATGACGGTCCAAAATGGCCGCTGTCAGAGGCAGACGTGGATGTGGGAGCTCCTGAACCATCTACAGACATCCAGCTCCCCGTCGGAAAATATCCCCGTCTAGCTCCCCCATCCAGGTCCCCAGGACACCACGGGAGAGGAGAGACCCTTATTTGTCGGCTACACCCATAGGGGCACCTTCTGGAGACCCTCCAACGTTGTGGCCAGACAGGGCACCGGAGGTGGCGAGGCACGAGAAGCGTGGTCCCGGAGAGCCGCAGACACCCGCCGGAGGAAATAAAGGGATCACCTGTGGGCTCAGGAGGAGCGGACTGGGACCAGGAGACCTGACGATCCTCACCCTCCCCCTCGTCCCGGACCAGTCTTACCCGACGTCCCGGGCAGCAACGGGAGGAGAGCAGCCGCCATCTTAGGTGAGCACCCGCCCGGCCCTGAGGACGGCAGACAGCGTTACGGTCCCACAGACCGCGGGTGAAAGCCGGAAGGTCTGCTGAGATCGGGAGCCCCGTCACTTACCAGTCTGGTAGACGGCGGGACCAGAGTGAAAGAACTGCGGGCCGCGGGGGATCCTGGAGAGGCCGCGTGGAGTTTCTGAGACGCGGCGGGAGATCTCGCGACGGCTGTGAGCGGTGCTTCGGGAGACTCTGCAGTGCCCGGGGAGAAGATTTGGCGGTGAGTGAGTTTTTCCTTGTCGTCCGGCTACACGCCCGCTGCTCCCCCGCACCGGAGCCCTGGGACCAGCCTGCAGCGCCGACCGGACCCAGCCGCGTGCATCCGACACCCTGACGTCCCCCTCCATAGCTTCCCCTCAAGGCTCAGTGACAGGTCACGCTGCTGAGGGTTGATTTCACAGGAGCTCAGGGGCCAGTGCTGAGTGCGAGACGCCAAACAAAATTGCCCTGCACTGGAATTCAGCCTGGTGGAGGGTGAAGATAGGGGAACGGACCCTGTTCAAGGGGACCCCTTCTCAAATCTACACAGGGACATTAAGAGCCATAGGGGGTTGCTCTGTACCCCCCCACACTGCAGGGTGCTCTGTCGACTCAGATCTGGGCTTCCATTACGTGGCAAGTTGGCTGGCGGCAAGAAAAATTTCTTAAGTTCCGGCTCCATACACCATCACAGGCACTGAGGTTACAAGAGAGGCCTTTTGGTGGAGATGATATAGAGAGGGGTCACACAGTCGTACCTCCAACATAAAGACACTCTCTTCTCGCCTCCTTCCCCCTCTCTGAGGGAGTATAATGTTCTAAAATCAGTGCTACCTGGAGGGAGCGGAGTGGCCTAACCCCTACTATTCATTCTCTCAAGCATAATACCACTTATGTCTGACTTTAACATGGTCAAAATCGGCAACGCACGAGCCAGTTCTCTGCCCAGACCAGTTAAATCCACTACCCAGGCTGATGTCGATAAGTTTCTCAAAAAACACTTCCATACAGCTGATGCTAAAACAGGCAGCCCCCAAAGCATGTCTACTAATGATGTACAAGATATAGATGACGATGAAAGTGACACTGAAGGTGCTGATAATAGCAAGAGTCTCCCCATCTCAAGATCTTTTATAAAACGGATCCTCAAAAATGCGCTGGAACCGGTGGCAAGGGAGCTATCAGATATTAAACAAGAAATCGGCCAAATTGGACACAGAGTGGAATCCCTGGAAGCGGCCCAAGCCACATTAACCTCCACTTCCAACACTGTCATCTCCTGTCTTCACCAACAGGAGGATAATATCAATCAAATTCATGCCATTCTGGAAGATCATGAAAACAGAGAAAGGCAAAACAATCTCAGATTAAAGGGACTTCCAGAATCGGTAGCAAATGAAGCTTTGATCCCGACCCTACAGGGCATCTTCTCTGACCTGATGGACTCTGACCCTGCTCCAACATTGGAACTGATAAGAGCTCATAGATCTTTGAGACCCCGACCCAAACAAGGGGAACCACCAAGGGATGTCATATGCCGCTTCCTGGATTACCGAATTAAAGAACTTATTCTTAAAAAAGCCAGAGAAGCGGAGTATATAAGTCATGAAGGCTCTAAAATTCTGATTTTTCAGGACCTTGCTTCCACCACCCTGACCAAAAGAAGATTGCTACAACCCTTCACAGCAGTGTTACGCCAACGCCAGTTTCCGTACCGCTGGTTATTTCCATTTGGCATCGCTATATCTGCTAATGGAAAACACTACCAAGCCAAAACTTCTGCGGAGATAAGACGGATCTGTGAAGATTTGGGGATCACATTGGAGAAATACCCGGAGCTGGAAATTCATCGTTCGGCGTCTACACTACAAATGCTTCCAGATCCGGCACCATGGCATAGCCTCACCCCAAAGACCCACAGATCCAGGCGCAAAGCGGCGAAGAAACTCCAGATGAACTCTGAAGGTGAGCCCCCCAGAAGGGGTCTTTGATTGGGTCTATTGCTGTATATAACTGTTTATGCTAGCTTAAAACACGAAGTTATTACAGGGGTTCTGCACTTTTTGCTCCCTCTTGATGCACACTCTTATTTGTTTGAATTTCAAATAGTTGAAAATGTTGATACTAATACCCTGCTCTCCTTTGAACCTCTCTCTACCCCCCAGTCTCTCTATCTTTTCTACTCTCCCATTGGTCATAGGTCTGGTCCATTCATCCCGATGGAAAAGAAGGGAATTTTGTTACTTACCGTAAATTCCTTTTCTTCTAGCTCCTATTGGGAGACCCAGACGATTGGGTGTATAGCACGCACTGCCTCCGGAGGCCACACAAAGCAATTACACTAAAAAGTGTAAGGCCCCTCCCCTTCTGGCTATACACCCCCAGTGGGATCACTGGCTCACCAGTTTTAGTGCAAAAGCAAGAAGGAGGAAAGCCAATAACTGGTTTAAACAAATTCACTCCGAAGTAACGTCGGAGAACTGAAAACCGTTCAACATGAACAACATGTGTACCCGAAAAAACCCAAAAATCCCGAAGGACAACAGGGCGGGTGCTGGGTCTCCCAATAGGAGCTAGAAGAAAAGGAATTTACGGTAAGTAACAAAATTCCCTTCTTCTTCGTCGCTCCATTGGGAGACCCAGACGATTGGGACGTCCAAAAGCTGTCCCTGGGTGGGTAAAGAAATACCTCATGTTAGAGCTGCGAAGACAGCCCTCCCCTACGGGGAGGCAACTGCCGCCTGCAGGACTCTTCTACCTAGGCTGGCGTCCGCCGAAGCATAGGTATGCACCTGATAATGTTTGGTGAAAGTGTGCAGACTCGACCAGGTAGCTGCCTGGCACACCTGTTGAGCCGTAGCCTGGTGTCGCAATGCCCAGGACGCACCCACGGCTCTGGTAGAATGGGCCTTCAGCCCTGATGGAACCGGAAGCCCAGCAGAACGGTAGGCTTCAAGAATTGGTTCTTTGATCCATCGAGCCAGGGTAGCCTTAGAAGCCTGCGACCCTTTGCGCTTACCAGCGACAAGGACAAAGAGTGCATCCGAACGGCGCAGGGGCGCCGTGCGGGAAATGTAGATTCTGAGTGCTCTCACCAGATCTAACAAATGTAAATCCTTCTCATACCGATGAACTGCATGAGGACAAAACGAGGGCAAAGAGATATCCTGATTAAGATGAAAAGAGGATACCACCTTCGGGAGAAACTCCTGAATGGGGCGCAGCACTACCTTGTCCTGGTGGAAGACCAGGAAGGGAGCCTTGGAAGACAGCGCTGCCAGCTCAGACACTCTCCGAAGAGATGTGATCGCTACCAGAAAAGCCACTTTCTGTGATAGTCTAGAAAGTGAAACCTCCCTCAGAGGCTCGAAGGGCGGCTTCTGGAGGGCAACTAGTACCCTGTTCAGATCCCATGGATCTAACGGCCGTTTGTACGGGGGAACGATATGGCAAACCCCCTGTAGGAACGTGCGCACCTTAGAAAGTCGTGCTAGACGCTTCTGAAAAAAGACGGATAGCGCCGAGACTTGTCCTTTAAGGGAGCCGAGCGACAAACCTTTTTCCAACCCAGATTGCAGGAAAGAAAGAAAGGTAGGCAATGCAAATGGCCAGGAAGACACTCCCTGAGCAGAGCACCAGGATAAGAATATCCTCCACGTTCTGTGGTAGATCTTAGCAGACGTGGGCTTCCTAGCCTGTCTCATGGTGGCAACGACCCCTTGGGATAAGCCTGAAGACGCTAGGATCCAGGACTCAATGGCCACACAGTCAGGTTCAGGGCCGCAGAATTCCGATGGAAAAAAGGCCCTTGGGACAGTAAGTCTGGTCGGTCTGGTAGTGCCCACGGATGGCCGACCGTGAGATGCCACAGATCCGGATACCACGCCCTCCTCGGCCAGTCTGGAGCGACGAGTATGACGCGGCTGCAGTCGGATCTGATCTTGCGTAGCACTCTGGGCAAGAGTGCCAGAGGTGGAAACACATAAGGGAGCCGGAACTGCGACCAATCTTGCACTAGGGCGTCTGCTGCCAGAGCTCTTTGATCGCGAGACCGTGCCATGAAGGTTGGGACCTTGTTGTTGTGCCGGGATGCCATTAGGTCGACGTCCGGCCTTCCCCATCGGCGACAGATTTCCTGAAACACGTCCGGGTGAAGGGACCATTCCCCTGCGTCCATGCCCTGGCGACTGAGGAAGTCTGCCTCCTAGTTTTCTACGCCGGGGATGTGAACCGCGGATATGGTGGAGGCCGTGGCTTCCACCCACATCATAATCCGCCGGACTTCCTGGAAGGCTTGCCGACTGCGTGTCCCCCCTTGGTGATTGATGTATGCCACCGCTGTGGAGTTGTCCGATTGAATTCGGATCTGCTTCCCTTCCAGCCACTGTTGGAAGGCTAGTAGGGCAAGATACACTGCTCTGATTTCCAGAACATTGATCTGAAGGGTGGACTCCTGCTGAGTCCAAGTACCCTGAGCCCTGTGGTGGAGAAACACTGCTCCCCACCCTGACAGACTCGCGTCTGTCGTGACCACCGCCCAGGACGGTGGTAGGAAGGATCTTCCCTGTGATAATGAGGTGGAAAGGAGCCACCACTGCAGAGAGTCCTTGGCCGTCTGGGAAAGGGAGACTTTCCTGTCCAGGGATGTTGACTTCCCGTCCCATTGGCGGAGAATGTCCCATTGAAGTGGACGCAGATGAAACTGCGCAAACGGAACCGCCTCTATTGCCGCCACCATCTTCCCGAGGAAGTGCATGAGGCGTCTTAAGGAGTGCGACTGACTTTGAAGGAGAGCCTGCACCCCAGTCTGTAGAGACCGCTGCTTGTCCAGCGGAAGCTTCACTATCGCTGAGAGAGTATGAAACTCCATGCCAAGATACGTTAGTGATTGGGTCGGTGACAGATTTGACTTTGGGAAGTTGATGATCCACCCGAACGTCTGGAGAGTCTCCAGTGCAACATTCAGGCTGAGTTGGCATGCCTCCTGAGAGGGTGCCTTGACCAGTAGATCGTCCAAGTAAGGGATCACAGAGTGTCCGTGAGAGTGCAAGACTGCTACCACTGCCGCCATGATCTTGGTGAACACCCGAGGGGCTGTCGCCAGACCAAATGGCAGAGCTACGAACTGAAGATGGTCGTCTCCTATCACGAAGCGTAGAAAGCGTTGGTGCTCTGTAGCAATCGGCACGTGGAGATAAGCATCTTTGATGTCTATTGATGCTAGGAAATCTCCTTGAGACATTGAGGCAATGACTGAGCGGAGGGATTCCATCCGGAACCGCCTGGCGTTCACATGCTTGTTGAGCAGTTTTAGGTCCAGAAAAGGACGGAAGGAGCCGTCCTTTTTTGGAACCACAAAGAGATTGGAGTAAAATCCTCGCCCCCGTTCCTGAGGGGGGACAGGGATCACGACTCCTTCTGCTCTTAGAGAGTCCACCGCCTGCAGCAGGGCATCTGCTCGGTTGGGGTGTGGGGAGGTTCTGAAGAACCGAAGTGGAGGCCGAGAACTGAACTCGATTCTGTACCCGCGAGACAAAATGTCTGTTACCCACCGGTCTTTGACCTGTGACAGCCAAATGTCGCAAAAGCGGGAGAGCCTGCCACCGACCGAGGATGCGGAGGGAGGAGGCCGAAAGTCATGAGGTAGCCGCTTTGGAAGCGGTTCCTCCATTTGCTTTCCTGGGGCGTGAGTGAGCCCGCCAGGAATCTGAGCTCCCTTGTTCTTTCTGAGTCCTTTTGGACGAGGAGAATTGGGCCTTGCCCGAGCCTCGAAAGGACCGAAACCTCGACTGCCACTTTTTCTGTTGAGGTTTACTTGCTCTGGGCTGTGGTAAGGAAGAGTCCTTACCCTTGGACTGTTTTATGATTTCAGCCAATGGCTCACCAAACAGTCTGTCTCTAGATAATGGCAAGCTGGTTAAGCATTTTTTGGAACCAGCATCTGCTTTCCAGTCCTTTAACCACAAGGCTCTGCGCAAAACCACAGAATTGGCGGACGCCATAGCGGTACGGCTCGTAGATTCTAGGACAGCATTGATAGCATAGGTCGCAAACGCAGACATTTGCGAAGTTAGGGACGCCACCTGCGGTACTGCTGGATGTATGATAGCATCCGCCTGTGCTAAACCAGCTGAAATAGCTTGGAGTGCCCACACGGCCGCGAATGCTGGAGCAAACGACGCGCCGATAGCTTCATAGACAGATTTCAACCAAAGGTCCATCTGTCTGTCGTTGGCATCTTTAAGTGAAGCGCCATCCTCTACTGCGACTATGGATCTAGCCGCAAGCTTGGAAATTGGGGGATCCACCTTTGGACACTGGGTCCAGCGTTTGGCCACCTCAGAGGGAAAAGGATAACGGGTATCCTTAGAACGTTTAGAGAAACGCTTGTCTGGATGAGCGTCGTGTTTCTGGATCGATTCTCTGAAGTCAGAGTGGTCCAAAAAAGCACTTAATTTACACTTGGGATACAGGAAATGGAACTTCTCCTGCTGTGCAGCTGCCTCCTCTGCAGAAGGGGCTGGGGGAGAAATATCCAACAGTCTATTAATTGCCGATATAAGGTCATTAACCATGGCGTCACCATCAGGGGCATCCAGATTGAGAGGGGCCTCAGGATTAGAATCCTGATCACCGTCCTCAGTCTCATCACAGAGAGACTCTTCTCGCTGAGACCCTGAGCAGTGTGATGACGTGGAGGGTCTTTCCCAGCGAGCCCGCTTAGGCTGCCTGGGACTGTCATCTGAGTCAGAGACTTCAGCCTGTGATGCTTGAGACCCCCTTGAAGTACGGATTAGTTCCAACTGAGGGGGACCGGAGAGCATAGACACAGCAGTGTCCATGGCCTGAGTAACTGGCCTGGACTGCAAGGTCTCCAGGATTTTTGTCATAGTCACAGACATTTTATCAGCAAAAACTGCAAAGTCTGTCCCCGTCACCGGGGTAGGGTTCACAGGCGTCTCTGCCTGGGCCACTACCACCATAGGCTCTGGCTGCCGAAGTGGCACAGGGACCGAACATTGCACACAATGTGAGTCATTGGAGCCTGCTGGTAGATTAGCCCCACATGCTGTACAAGCAGTGTACACAGCCTGTGCCTTGGCACCCTTGCGTTTTGCGGATGACATGTTGCTGCCTCCTCAGAGCAGTACAGGGTGTCCAGCCAAGAAGCGACCTTACAGTGCAACTATATATATATATGGTACCAAGAAAAAAGTACACTAATATAACACTGAGGCACTAGTGGGGCCAGCACTAAAGTGCTGCTTACCGCCCGCTTAGGAGCGGGTGTGTGGTCGCCGAAATCCCTTTAGTCTGGGTCTCCCAGAGCCTGCTGCCTTTCCCCAGCCAGACTGCATGTGTAATGGCTGCCGGCGTCCTTGTGGAGAGGGGGGGCGGGCCCTGGGCGTATACAGACGAAGAGCGGGAAGCCTGCTTCCCACTGTGCCTAGTGAGAGGGCTGGAGCATGTAAATAAAGCTCCAGCCCTCGGCGCTGCCAATTGAGCAGCGTCTCTCCCCTACCCTGATTGACAGGGTGGGGGCGGGAACGAAGCGGCGCTAGGCCGCAGAAGCCGGGGGCTAAAGTTAGAAGCGCCGCCGCCGTAAAAGCGCGGTCGGCGCAAAGTCCCCGGCGCACCACAAGTCGCAGCTGCGCCGCCGCTCCAGGAGCGGTCGGCGCAGTAGTTCCCAACATGTAACGTCACTCAGCAAAGCTGCAGTGACCTAACCCCAGCGCACAGCGCTACTGTCCCCGGCGCACTATAACGCTCAGCAAGCCTTGAGAGTGTCCGTGCCTGCCGGGGACACAGAGTACCTTAAAGTCGCAGGGCCTTGTCCCTGAACGGCACTCCCGCTCCAAATCCAGCAGGTTCTCTGGGTCTGTGGATGGAGCCCGGCCCCAGGGCTTGGGGGCCGGCAAGATCCCACTTCCACAGAGCCCTCCAGGGGATGTGGAAGGAAAACAGCATGTGGGCTCCAGCCTCTGTACCAGCAATAGGTACCTCAACCTTACAAGCACCACCGCGGGTGAGAAGGGAGCATGCTGGGGGCCCCATATGGGCCCTCTTTTCTTCCATCCGATATAGCCAGCAGCTACTGCTGACTACAAACAGTGGAGCTATGCATGGATGTCTGACCTCCTTCGCACAAAGCAGAAAACTGGTGAGCCAGTGATCCCACTGGGGGTGTATAGCCAGAAGGGGAGGGGCCTTACACTTTTTAGTGTAATTGCTTTGTGTGGCCTCCGGAGGCAGTGCGTGCTATACACCCAATCGTCTGGGTCTCCCAATGGAGCGACGAAGAAAGAACAGAATGTCCTTCCGCTTGTATCATCATGGCATCACATCATAAGGTATTTACGGCAATAAGCCTTAATGCACATGGATTAAATTCCCCCGTACAAAGGTCACAGACTTTGCATAGCCTAAAAAAGAAGCACGCAGACATGTTATTCTTCCAAGAAACGCATTTCCGTGAAGGCAAAATCCCAAGCTTTAACAAAGCACACTACAACACTTGGTTCCACGCCCCCTCCCCACGCAAAGGTTCTAGAGGGGTCTCCATAGCCCTCGCTAAAGATATACCCTTTCTAGCTCAAGACGTCGCTATTGACCCAGAGGGCCGATTTATTTTCGTCAAGGGTATGTTAGCCGGCTCTATGGTAACCCTAGGGAATGTATATGCCCCAAATGTCAAACAGATTCGTTGGTTGATGTCCACGCTCAAAAAATTCCGCATTTTTTCAGAAGGTACTCCAATACTGTGCGGTGACTTTAATGTGGCTATGGAGCCCAAACTAGACTCCACTGCAAAAAAAAGTCACCTCTCTTTAAGGGACCTATCTCGGATTAAATGCTCTCGCCATTCCCTCTCTTTGATAGATATCTGGCGCTATCAACACCCCAAAACCAAAGACTTCACATTCTTCTCTAATCCTCATAAATCATACCACAGACTAGACTACATTTTTCTACCTAGGCATCTACTACCCAATGTCAATGACTCAGAGATCCAATCAACACCTTACTCTGACCATGCTTATGTTTCAGTTAGTTTCTCACTCCTGAGGCCGTATTGGCTTCATCGTACGTGGAGATTGAATGAATCAATTCTCTCCTCGGAAGAAAATAAGAAACGCATATCTGAATGTCTCCGTAATTATTTTGCAGAGAACAAGACACCAGATATTGCGGCCCCAATGTTGTGGGAAGCGCATAAGACGGTCATTAGGGGAGAATTGATCTCCATCTCCTCACATCTCAAGAAGCAGAGGAAATTGTTCTTGCAGACTCTGTATGCTGGGATTGCCACGTTGGAGGCTCAGCATAAGAAGTCCCTTTCCCAACAGACATTAGAACAACTGACTGCGAAGCGTGTGGAACTTAGGGATATAGTTAATAAACAATCGGCTAAGTTTTATCTCAGTTGGAGGAATCGTATGTTCCTCCATGGGGATAAAGCTTCTAAACTTATGATGTCCATGATAAAAAAAAGACAAGCTCGTACGTTCATACATGCAATTAAAACCTCACAGGGTCACCGTACGCAAGACTATTCCCAAATCTCGGACGAATTCCTTCGTTTTTATAAAAATTTATATCAAATTCGGCCAGAAGAGTCGGCAACGGAGAGAGACAAGAGGAAATGTGGTATACAAAACTACTTAACTAAATTAAATCTCCCGAAACTCTCTAAATTACAGCAGGCGTCCCTAGAAAAACCGTTCTCTCGAGCGGAGGTTCAGTCCATCCTGTCCAGGAGCCCCGTGGGTAAGGCTCCAGGTACAGATGGCCTTCCCATTATCTATTATAAAAAATTCTTTGATATACTGGGGGATCATCTCTTAGCATCATGCAACGCTCTTCTACACGGTGACCCTATACCCAAGCAAGCACTAGAGGCGCATATATCATTAATACACAAGGACGGGAAAGATCCAGAGTGTTGTGGAAACTATAGGCCCATCTCACTCTTGAATGTGGACCTAAAGATATATGCTAGTTTAATTGCCAACCGAGTGGCAGGTATCCTTCCAGATCTCATCTCCCCAGAACAATCAGGTTTTGTCAGAGGTAGAGAGGGGAAGGATAACGCGCTAAGAGTAATAAACTTAATGCAACACGCCAGGACTCATAAGCTGCCTCTGGTGCTGCTGGGAACGGACGCCGAGAAGGCGTTTGACAGGGTGGACTGGACCTTCTTGCAGGGGACGCTGGAGGCCTTCCATTTTCCCCCAGATACCATACGCGCAATCCTACAGATGTACACATCCCCCACGGCCAGAATTAAAATAAACAATACTCTCACCGACCCCCTTGACATTAAAAATGGCACAAGGCAGGGTTGCCCCTTATCCCCCCTACTCTTTGTCTTGGTCATGGAGCCACTGCTAACTTCCATTCAACAGGACCGGGACATCGAGGGGTTTAACCTGCAGGGAGTTCACCACAAGTCCGCCGCCTTTGCCGACGACTTGTTGGTGGTAATGTCCAGGCCGGAGAGGGGTTTCCCTGCCTTTATGAAATTATTAGAGGAATATGGCCGCTGGTCTAACTTCAAAATTAACCTATCTAAATCAGAAGCATTAAGCATTAATATCGCCAGTAAAGTTACTAAATCTCTCCAAAACTCGTTTCCTTTTCGATGGCCAAATAGTCACATAACATACTTAGGCATTAAGTTGGGGAAAACCTTCAAGTCCCTGTTTGATCTCAACTACAAGCTCCTTCTTCCTAAACTTACCGCACAAATAGCCTCGTGGAAGGCTCCCTTCCTTTCGTGGATGGGCCGGAAAAATTTAATTAAAAGCATTATACTCCCAAAGTTTATTTACCTCTTTCAAATGTTACCCATACCAATTCCCACAGCTTTTCTCTCTCAATGTAACTCTTTAATCTCCAACTACGTCTGGAACAAACATAAACCGAGAATCAACTTTCAAACATTGAACCTTCCAAAGGACAAAGGGGGCATGGGATTACCCAATATATCGTTATATTACCAAGCCGCCGTCCTTTCCAGAACGGTAGACTGGATCAGACGCCCACTGAGTAAATTGTGGATATCTATAGAAGAATACCTAGCCCCCACCCCTCTACGAGCTATGCTACTTTCCCCTCCTAACCAGAGAGATAAAAGATCCTTTACAAATGAACTTACGAGAACTCTTTTGCACAAATGGAAGGAAAACAGGGAGATATTGGCCCCGCCTCTCTCCCCTTTAACCCAAGTTTCTGACATACTAGATGCCGATGTCAACCAAGCCGCGTCCACGAAATCTACATTCCTGACCAATGTGAATGTTCCGTTAGCTGATCTTTTGGTGGACGGCTCTTTGTTATCTGAACAGGAGATGGGTATGAACCCTGGCCTCTCTAAGCTCACATTTCTTCATCATACGAAGTTAAAACATGTGATTCATCCATTATTACCTCATACTCATCTCGACAGACCTTTAACTACATTTGAATCTTTCTGCATGCAAACCCGGGCCCCCAGGAAAATTCTTTCTAACTTATACCATACCCTGCTTACAAAAAAACTGGTGGTAAAGAGAGCATATATACTAAGATGGGAAAGGGACCTGAGTACTACATTTACCGATTTACAAATGAGCCAAATTTACAATGCCTCACACGGTCCATCATGTTGTGTGAGAGCTCAAGAGAATTCATTCAAAGTGATAGCGAGATGGTACATTGTCCCCACCTCGTCTAGTACGTGGAGCTCTTCCAACTCAGATCAATGCTGGCGATGCGAGAAGGACAAGGGAACATATTTACATGTGTGGTGGACATGTCCGATTATCCACACCTTCTGGCTGACAGCATCACAGTTAATATTTGACCTCACAGGCAAAAAGGGGGTTCTGGAACCTGGACAAATGCTTCTGAACTTCCCAATGTGGCCTAAAGATAAAGCTTCTTCGAAACTGGCGTCATTTGTAGGCTCAGCTTGTAAACTTCTCATAGCCCAATTGTGGCGCACAACGAAAATTCCCACTCTCACGCAGCTCTTGCTGAAGATTGATCAATTATATCATGTTGAAGAACTCTCAGCCCTTTCACGTCAAAATGTGCTCTCTTTCCTCCAGGTCTGGAAGGCTTGGCAGGCCTATAAGTCTAAACCTCAATTTTCAATAGTTACTTCGCAGACGGCAACATAGGGGAATGTAAGTCATCCTTCCCCCCACCAATGAGATGAATGACAGCTGTCTAACCATCCTTGCCACGGATTGAATGGACCTAAGACCAAAACCCTCTCCTTTCTTCTTTCCTTTCCATCTCTTCCCCCTTCCCTTCGTCTCTTGAACCCTTTAACTCTAATCCCGTAACTGAATTTCATGCGATAAAAATTCGCTCTCCTAGATTCTAGCTCCCCCCTTACTTCTAGTTCCTATGGTACTTGTTAAAAACTGTTTCATATTAATACAGAAACCAGGCTAATAATTTAATTCGGTCTTTCCCACTGCCTGATGGTTAAGTTTATTATTTGGAAAGCTCAGACAACACATAAGTAATCTGAGTCATAGAGATAAAATGGGAAGCATCTGATGCAAATGTAATAATATTAGATAAGACTGTGCTTTCTGATGACTGTGTATTTTTTTTTTTTCTTTGCTTCAATAAACAAAACATTAAAACAAACAAGAGGTCTTAGATGACTACTGGTCTAATGACTGACCTCTACTAAAGAACTCCTAATGACTAAATTGTGATACATTAATCTGAGAAGAACACATTTTAACGTCAACAGAAACATAGCTGCATTAAGCCAGATACATCTGCCCAAGGAGATTTTGAGTTCTTGCGGTCTAGGGGGTAATCTGACTTTTTCTAGTTAATCAGCCACTGTGATTTGTCGAATACAGAAAGTCTGATGAAGATGGTCTTGAAAAATGGCATCTGATTCCAATTGGAGGCGCTAATTGCCCAAATTGAAATAATGGAAATTTCACTTTCCCTTAACACAGCCAAAACTGAGGATTCTACCATTGTGAAAAAAATGGAGCAGCGATAATCCCAAATTGGAGGACTGTAAATTGGAGGTTTTTTACAGAAATACTGTTTTTATTGAAAATTTTCATAGGTACAAGAATAAAACATTATTGAATCTTTGCAAAAATCCTTCTATATATGATCTAAATATGCTTAAGAGTTGAACTGAATAACTTTGTAATAGTATAACAAAGTAACAAAAATCAATAAAATAAAAACAATTGATAAAACAGTAAAATAAACTAATACAAGACAGGACAGACAAGACACAAATGAAAAGGAAAATAAAAGGAGGAGAGGGATCCTATGAGGACAAAAGATGGTAATCTAGTCCAAGATATTCATGACTGTCACTAAGACTATATGGATCCCTAAGTTCTCAGCTATTTATAAATTATGTTCAGCCCATTAATAATGCCACAAAGACCAAATGCCATTGATGGCATTCAGTCTATTTATAAGTAAGGCTATGAGATAGTCCATATTTCTGCCATGTTTAATGCGTGAGTATAGGCCCATCAGTGATGGACCTTGGGGCTTTTCCAGTTCTTTCCTACCAAACATTTTTCAGCTGTCAGAAAGTAAAGAAATAACCAAGCAGATTTTTTTCCCTATTGGGAATGGATGGACATTTAGAAGGAAATATAAATTATTCATAAGTATCAGTATATCTATTACACTTGAAATATGATTTTGGACTCTTATCAAGTGAGGTTGGATTAAAGCACAAAGCCAAAAAAATGTGAGTTTAGGCAGCTGCTGTCTTCCGACTAGAGTTGAGCACGGTTCGTGGTTCGTGGCTCTCCAGTTCGCGGTTCGAGTGATTTTGGGGGGTGTTCTAGGTTGAACTAGAACTCGAGCTTTTTGCTAAAAGTTCGTTAGTTCGAGTTACGTTCGAAAACGGTTCTATCAGCAAAAAGCCAAGCTAATTACTAGCTGGCTTTTCACTGTAATAGCGTAAGTCACTCTGTGACTCACACTATTATGAAATTTCAGCGTATAGTGTGCGGGGACTGTGTGTTCAGATCACTGCTCCTGGTGTCGCGGGCGGGGAGGACGCCACTGCGCTGCGTTCGCTAACGCTCGGGTCCGGCGCTGCTGCAATGGCTGCTCGGTGGCTCGAGCAGTGGGCCGCATCCAGGGACTCGAGCGGCGCTCCTTGCCCGTGAGTGAAAGGGGTGGTTGGTTTGGGGAATTTAGTCTGTGACGCCAGCCACGGATCGTGGTGAAGATAGGCACCACCGCTACTGGTGACGGGGATCCTGGGAGCGATGGTAGGGAGCAGCTGGGATGTTGTTTTCCCCCTCCGTGGGTAGGGGTCGGTGGTCCCGGGGCCCGATGATGTGACGGGGAGGCAGGGTTGGTGAGGTGCAGGGTTGCAGGGACAGCGTGGCGCGGTGCCGGATGGCATGTGTGTACTCACTCAGCAAGAAAGGTACAAAGTCCTCGGTAAACCAAACGGCTGGATGGACGGGTCCCGCAGCCGGCTGCAGTGTCTCTCCCCGGACAGGTGATGGCGGCTGTCTTTTCTTGCACCTTGATGTTCTCCTTCTGACTACTATGGATTCCCAACGGTAGTCCGCTCCCCGGGTATCGGTACCGGAGGAGCCCGTTTGCCCGCAGGCGCTGGCCCTTGGGTCTCTAGCCTTAGGCGGTAGCTGTATACCCTCACGGTGTGGGCGGTTGCCTTCAATCGGGACTTTTGCTGTTGTGAAACCCCTGGGGTTCCAGTCACATTCAGATCTGACTATTGTCGGCAGCTCCAAGCCTGGTCGGGGTCCGATGGCCCTGCCTGTGTGTGCTGGCTTCACTTCGCTCCCCGGTCGGTACCGGCGGGCCGTCGCCCGTCCCCGGTCCTACGGTTCCGTGTCGCTCCACCACTCCTGCAGACGGCCACCACCGTCTGCCAACCTTTCCATCAGTGCCTGGGCCACAAACCCAGACACCCAAGTGTTTGTTCCTCTCACTTCAAACTCCAACTTCTTTCTGACACTTTTCCCGCCTCCAGGCCTGGGAACTCCTCGGTGGGTGGAGCCAACTGCTTAGCTCCTCCCCACCTGGTGTGGACATCAGACACTGGAGGGAGGCAAGAAGGGTTTTTGTTTGGCTGTTGTCCCTGTCTAGTAGGGGTGGGGTGTTTGTATGTTATCTGTGACGGCCTGGCTAGGCCAGGGCGCCACACGGGGATAATGGCGATTGCCATTTTTTTTTTCTTTTCTTCCTTCCCTAAGCACGCGTGTAGTGGGGCGGGCCAGCATGTCAGCCAATCCCAGACACACACACAGCTAAGTGGACTTTTTGCCAGACAAGCAAGGGCATGTGTCATAGGCTGTCCATGTCACATGTCCTTGCATTATAAATACTGGCATTTTCCCGTCTGGATGCCATTATCTGCCTTCTGCGTCTGGGTGACAGTCACCGCTAACGCAGCTCCTGCCGCCGATCCTGCTGTGTACGCTATACACACAGCGCTCTACAGATTAGGGATAAAAGTTTAATTCAGCCCTTTTCAGGGCTCATTCCATCCGGCTCAGACCCATAGGTGACAGTCAGGTCCGTGGAAACAGTTTTTAACAGCTACAGATAACAGTGTCTGTGTAGCTAAGCTCAGGGACTTCCTTGCTGAATTTACCATTAGGAGGGATAGAAAGTGAGGCTTCCTTTCCTCTACACAGACCCACAACCCGGCCACTGTACCCTCCTGCCCTTTTTAGCAAAGCCATTTTAATTGCAGAGTGCTGCCAGTTAGTGCCATCCAAAGAGTGTCTGCTGTCCTCCATTATTGTGGCACTTGTGCCTTTCAAGTCCCACCACCTCTGCATTCTCCCCTCCTGCACATTTTTGCAAAGCCATTTTAATTGAAAAGAGTGCTGCCAGTTAGTGGCATCCAAAAAGTGGCTGTTGGACTCCACTGGTGCCAAGCAATTTCCAGCAACTCTGCATTGCACCCTCAAGCTCATTTTTACTAAGCCATTATAATAGCAAACACTGAGAAAACTTAGTGGCATCCTAATAGTGGAAGTCGGACTCCATTAGTGTCCCACTGGTGCCAAGCAATTTCCAGCACCTCTGCATTGCACCTTGAAGCTCATTTTTACTAAGCCATTATAATAGCAAACACTGAGAAAACTTAGTGGCATCCTAATAGTGGCTGTTGGACTTCATTAGTGTCCCACTGGTGCCAAGCAATTTCCAGCACCTCTGCATTGCACCCTCAAGCTCATTTTTACTAAGCCATTATAATAGCAAACACTGAGAAAACTTAGTGGCATCCTAATAGTAGCTGTTGGACTTCATTAGTGTCCCACTGGTGCCAAGCAATTTCCAGTACCTCTGCATTGCACCCTCAAGCTCATTTTTACTAAGCCATTATAATAGCAAACACTGAGAAAACTTAGTGGCATCCAAAAAGTGGCTGTCGGACTCCATTAGTGTCCCACTGGTGCCAAGCAATTTCCAGCACCTCTGCATTGCACCCTCAAGCTCATTTTTACTAAGCCATTATAATAGCAAACTATGTTGCCAGTTTAAGGGCCATAGTTGCATTGTCAGGGATAGTCTGTGTTGTTTCTTCTGCTGTCAATAAAGCGAGACCACCTCTGCAATCTACACCACCTCTCAATTTTTACTACCACATTTTAAGTGGACAATCTTCTCGCAATCAACATGAGTGGCAAAATGACAGATGCTGGTGGAAAGGGGAACAGGCGTGTTGGAAAAGGAAAAAAAGTTTGTGTCCGTGGGGAAGGTGGCAAAGCTCCATTAACATCTGCTGAAGATAGGCCATCTTCCAGCAAAAGTAAGATGTCTACTACTTTCTGTGGACAATCCGATGTGCTCCCTTTTTTACAGACACAAACAACTGGAACAAAGGTAGATGATGCCCAAAAAAAGAACATGCTTGAATGGATCTCAAGTGGTCCAACAAGTGCCCTCTCCTCCACCTCAACTACCGCATCCAAAAAAAAACAGTCCTCTGAGTTGTCATCCCAATTACACTTGCTTTCTCCCAGCTCTCAAGTCTCCATCCGCCCTGCACAGTATGGTGAAACAGAGATGGCTGAGTCTGCAGAGTGTAATACTATTGTATGTTTGAGGATTTCGATAGCGTTAGGGCAATGACAGCCAGAGACGAGTTTGTGGTACAAGATGTTTTTATGATATGTAACCACGGTAGATACACAACGGAAATACACAGTATAACAAACACAAAAAAATACCTTTCTGAAACGGAGCGAAGGGGATTCCCGGGGCCACGCACCGGACTCCCCCAGGGAGACCACCAGAGCGAACCCCTATACAGGGACTGTCCGGCAATCAACCCCGGAAGGCCTAAATGCGGTGCAGCCGGGACACAAGGGGCAAGCGGTAAAGTCCAGAAGTGTCCGTACGGAATGAAAGTCCAGAATGGTTATGAACCGGAAGAAACCGGGCAGACGTGCTGACAAAAGACGGCAGACGGAGTCCGGGCACAGTTTGAAGAAACCCGGTATGGTCCAGAGTCGGTCGGTAGATTTCCAGGAGGATCCAAAGGTAGTCAAGTAGCAGCAGCAGCAAAGCAGGAGCACACAGCAAGCAGTATACTCAGGCACTGGACTAAGCTTAGAGGCGGCCTTTTAAGCAGCTGGACAGGAAGTAGGGCAACAGAACACAAAACTCCATGTTAACTGAGGGCAAGCTTTTTCAAAAGAGGACTGGAAAACCCGGAAACCTGACATTACTCCCCCCCCCAGAAACGGCCTCAGGACGGGTCAGGGCCCGGCTTGTCCGGGTACCGTCGATGAAACTGAGCGATCTTCCGTGGTGCTCGAATGTTACCCACCGGTTCCCAGGAATCGTCCTCGGGGGCGTACCCCTGCCAACGTACCAGATACTGAAGCCGACGACGATGAAGCCGGGAGTCAATAATGTCCTCAACCACGAACTGCTCCTCGCCGTCGACCATCACAGGCGGAGGAGGAGGCACGACACGACCATGAAACGTATTGGGAGAGACGGATTTGAGGAGAGAAACATGAAAGACCGGGTGTACCTTTAGATGGTGCGGTAACCGCAGCCGACAGGCCACAGGGCTCACGATCCCGGTGATCTTGAACGGACCGATGAATTTTTGTCCCAGTTTCTGCGAAGGAACACCCAATCTCAGGTTCTTGGTGGACAACCATACAGAGTCCCCTACCTTATACATGGGTGCCGGTCTCCGGTGAGCGTCTGCCGACCTCTTGTAACGCTCCTGAGCTGTAGCCACAGTGTCCTTCAGAACCTCCAGATTTTGTCGTAGCTCTGTTAATCTGTCCTCCACCGCAGGCACTGAGACCGCAACCGGTGACCTAGGCAAAATAGTCGGATGGTAACCCAAGTTAGCAAAGAAGGGCGTTACCTTAGTGGAGCTGCTCTGAGTGTTGTTATACGAGAACTCCGCCAACGGAAGCATCTTCAACCAATCGTCCTGCAGATGGCTGACATAACAGCGAAGGTATTGTTCCAGTGTTTGATTGGTCCGTTCGGTTTGCCCATTTGTCTGAGGATGGTATGCAGAAGACAAACAGACATCAATCTGGAGTGCCGTACAAAACCCCTTCCAGAACCTAGACGTGAACTGCACGCCCCGGTCAGAGATGATCTCGTCTGGTACCCCATGCAATCGGAATACGTTCTGGATAACCAGATCCACTGTCTCTGCGGCTGAGGGAAGACCGGCACACGGAATAAAGTGAGCAGCTTTAGTCAACCGATCCACCACCACTAAAATGGTATTGTGACCGTCTGAGACGGGCAACTCCACAATAAAATCCATTGAGATAGACCCCCAAGGGCGAGATGGCACGGGTAACGGTTGGAGGAGTCCTGTAGGAGCCACACGAGGGACCTTGCACCGGGCAAAAACCACACATGAGTGGACATAGTCCTTTACGTCCTTTAAACAGGTAGGCCACCAGAAAAAACGGTTCAGAAATTCCTGCGTCTTCTGTACCCCCCTATGACCAGCCAACACGGAGTCATGGACCAACTTGAGAACCCGAAGTCTTACGGCCTCCGGGACATAAATGCGTCGCTCTCTCAACCACACACCATTCCGAAGAACAAGAGTTACATCATTCGGGGGGGCAGCAAGAAATACGTCACCATCATAGGCCAGCTTGATGTCCTTCCACAAGTCCTGGTCCTGGATTACTCCAACGAAATTGGCATCCGATAATACGGTCTGAGACGGGGTTCCAGGCACGGAGTCCACGGCGTGGATTCGGGACAAGGCATCGGCTTTCCCATTACGTGAACCTGGACGGTATGTAACGACAAAATTGAACTGGTTAAGGAATAGGCTCCAACGGGCTTGCCGTGGAGACAGGCACCTGGCAGACTTAAGAAATTCCAGATTACGATGATCTGTGAGTACTATCACTTGCTGCGCGGCTCCCTGTAAGTGGTGTCTCCATTCCTTGAAAGCGGAAATAATCGCTAACAATTCCTTGTCCGCAATGTCATAGTTCCTTTCTGCAGGGGACAACCGGCGGGAAAAGAAAGCACACGGATGTAAGAGACTCTTGTCCCCAGTCCTTTGTGAAAGGATGGCCCCTAATGCGTAGTCGGAAGCGTCGACTTCCACGATAAAGGGAAGTGCGGGATTCGGATGTACCAATATAGGCGCTGAGGTAAAACAAACCTTGAGACGATGGAAAGCTTCCTGGGCCTGGGCGGACCACACAAACTTCTGTCCTTTCTTGGTTAACAGAGTGTTGGGACGAACGATCTCTGAAAAATTACGGATAAAACGTCGGTAAAAGTTGGCAAAACCGACAAAGCGTTGTACCTCCTTGATGTTCCCCGGTTCCGGCCAGTCTAGAATTGCTTGTATCTTGCCAGACTCCATGTTCAGTCCCTGAGGAGAGATGACATAACCTAAGAATTGTATTTGTGAGCAGTGGAACTCGCATTTCTCCAGTTTGATGTACAGGTGGTTTTCCCTCAGCCGGGTAAGTACGGTCTTGACGTGTTCCTGGTGTTCCTGTAGGGAATCAGAAAAGATTAGGATATCGTCCAGATAAATCACCATGAATTGGTCCATGATATCCCTAAAAATATCGTTAACTAGATGTTGGAAAGTCGCGGGAGCGTTACAAAGTCCAAAAGGCATCACTAGGTACTCAAAATGTCCATACCGACATCGGAACGCGGTCTTCCACTCGTCTCCGGGACGTATACGGAGTAGATTGTATGCCCCACGGAGATCCAATTTGGTGAATATTTTTGCCTGTTGGACCCTCTCCAATAGCTCAGGAATCAACGGTAACGGATACCGGTTCCGGATAGTTATTTTATTCAGTTCCCGGTAGTCAATACAGGGTCTCAGAGTCCCCTCTTTCTTTTTCACGAAAAAGATGGGTGCCCCTGCTGGTGAGGTAGACGGACGAATGAATCCCTTAGCTAGACTTTCATCAATGTATTCTTTTAGTGCTTCTAGCTCAGGTGCCGCCAACGGGTAGACATGACCAAACGGGATCTCCGCCCCTGGGAGTAAGTCTATGGGGCAATCATACGGTCTATGCGGGGGAAGCCGATCGGCTTTTCTTTTGTCGCATATATCCGCAAAGTCATTATACACCGGGGGTAGAACAGGTACCTGTACAGTGCCCTCCGCATTCGGTGTTACTGGAACCGGAACAGTTGGACTAATGGTCGGAATACTCTGCGGTGGGAAGGATATTTCCTTAGTTTCCCAATCGATGACCGGATTTGTAGACCGTAGCCACGGAATACCTAGAATAATCGGAAAATGAGGAGAAGAAATTAACATGAAAACAAGGGTCTCCTGCTGACCTGGCTTCATGACGCATTCTAGCGGTACGGTTTCCCGATCAACTGATCCAGAGATTAACGGAGATCCGTCAACCGTCTCCATGGTAACCGGTGAGGATCTTTGCTGAGTCCGGATACCGTGTTTCCTGGCAAAAGAGGAGTCCATGAAATTTCCCCCTGCCCCAGAATCTATCATTGCAGAGGTAGGTATTAGCTGTCCCTCCCACCGGATCTGAATGGGGAGCGAGCAATGGGTATATTTCCCTTCCGAGTCCTTCGGTGCGGTTGACATTACAGTCAAGGGAAATACCGCATCCAGGTGTCCACTCGCCTCAGAGATATCGGACTCTGCGTCCGTGTTGTCACACTCTGCCATGGCTGCCAATACCTTATTTGGGCGATTCGGACGTTTCGGGCAGTCGATCAAGAAATGGTCCGATTGACCGCAATAGAAACACAAACGCTCACGGAGCCGGTGTTCGCGACGTTCATTGGTCTCTCGCTTTTGCAGAGAGTCCACTTGCATAGGAACGTCCTCGGCCTCCCGTGGCGTCCTGAGAGCGGGTTCTCTGGAAGGAAAGGCAAAGTTGTTTACACGGTTTACAGCTGCCCATTTTTCCTGTCTACGTTCGGTCAAGCGGGTATCAATACGCACACAGTGCTGGAGAAACTGTTCAAACTCCCCTGGAGATTCGGAACGAGCTAACTCGTCTTTGATGGTACCGGACAAACCCTTTCTGAAAACAGACAATAATGCATTGTTTCCCCAGTCGGTGTCTACCACTAACCTCTTAAATTCAGTGGCGTATTCAACGACAGAACGCTTTCCCTGACGTAAGGAAAGGAGAGCCGATTCAGCGGTAGCACGGCGATTCGGATCATCAAACATCTGCGCCATTGCGGTCAGAAAGTCCTCTAGGTGATTTAAACGGATGTCCCGGTTCTCTATCATAGGATTAGCCCAAGCCAGTGCTCGTGAGGTTAATAACATAATTATACATAACACTTTGGACCGGTCAGAACGGTAATAATCAGCATGTACATCAAAAAACAGTATACATTGGTTCACAAATCCACGAAACTGACTACGGTCACCATTGAAACGGAATGGGGGTAACCTAGGCATACCGGCAGCTGATACGGACGTAGTGGGGCCGGCTTCCTGAGCCTCCACTCTGACTTGCAAATCCTGTATAGCCGGACCCAGTACCTGGTGATCATGGCCCAGCTGTGTCTCCACATCTCTAAGTTTAGTCTGCACCACCTCCATCTCCTGCTGCAAGGAGTTAATCATAGAAAAGAGCTGATCTACTCGTGTCTCAGTCATTGCCCCAGCGAAATCCTCTTATGGCCTGAGTATAATGTAATACTATTGTATGTTTGAGGATTTCGATAGCGTTAGGGCAATGACAGCCAGAGACGAGTTTGTGGTACAAGATGTTTTTATGATATGTAACCACGGTAGATACACAACGGAAATACACAGTATAACAAACACAAAAAAATACCTTTCTGAAACGGAGCGAAGGGGATTCCCGGGGCCACGCACCGGACTCCCCCAGGGAGACCACCAGAGCGAACCCCTATACAGGGACTGTCCGGCAATCAACCCCGGAAGGCCTAAATGCGGTGCAGCCGGGACACAAGGGGCAAGCGGTAAAGTCCAGAAGTGTCCGTACGGAATGAAAGTCCAGAATGGTTATGAACCGGAAGAAACCGGGCAGACGTGCTGACAAAAGACGGCAGACGGAGTCCGGGCACAGTTTGAAGAAACCCGGTATGGTCCAGAGTCGGTCGGTAGATTTCCAGGAGGATCCAAAGGTAGTCAAGTAGCAGCAGCAGCAAAGCAGGAGCACACAGCAAGCAGTATACTCAGGCACTGGACTAAGCTTAGAGGCGGCCTTTTAAGCAGCTGGACAGGAAGTAGGGCAACAGAACACAAAACTCCATGTTAACTGAGGGCAAGCTTTTTCAAAAGAGGACTGGAAAACCCGGAAACCTGACACAGAGCTGCTCAGTCACACTATAGCCTGGGAGTCAGAGGTCTGCTCCCAAGCTACAGTCAGTACAGACCAGGAAATGGTCTGCAGTGATGCCCAGAGCCTTTGTGACTCAGATTCATGCCGTGATGACCACGTTTCTGAGCATAATGTTGACCCTTATTCACAAACTGTAACACCTGTTGTTATAGACAATGAGAAACATACTGATGATGATGAGACGCAGATACCAGATTGGGATGACAACTTAAATATTCGGTCAGGGCAGGAAGAGGCTCGGTATGAGGGTGAGGGGAGTGCAAACACAACGCTTGATGAGGAAGTTCTAGATCCCACCTACTGTCAACCCAAAGTCAGGCACTCGAGGAGGTCAACAGAGGCGGTGGAGGAGGATGCAACTGACGACGAAGTTACAACTGGGGCACAAGTGCTGCAACTGGAGGGGTGTCTGTGTGGCCCAATTTTTGGAAAAAAAGGGAGACTCCGCTTGGAGTAACCCTTGCTTGCAGTGTTTCTAAAAATCATCCAAGATGAACAGATCGGGGATCAGCAAAGACTTTGCTACCCACCCCGGTGTCATCCTGGGGACAGTTAAGGATGGCGTATTTTTGAATGTGCTTGATGCAAATCTACCTGTGAAGTGTACAACTGGGGCACAAGTGCTGCCACTGAAGGGGTGTCTGTGTGGCCGAATTTTTGGAAAAAAGGGAGACTCCGCTTTGAGTCACCTTGCGGTGTTTTACATGATTTTAGAAGGGCATGCCATGCCTATATCTGTGTCTCGTCCTCTTTTTCCTCGTAACGCTGTTTTGTTTTAGCATGTGAATTTGTTCTTGTCACTTTCCTATGTGTTTGTGTTGTGTTGTGAGTTGTTTGTCACCTTTTGGACACCTTTGAGGGTGTTTTCTAGGTGTTTTTATGTGTTTGTGATTGCATCCCATTGTTTCCTATGGGTTCGAGTGGTTCGCCGAACCAAACTCGAACTAGACCTCCGTTCGACGAACCAAGCTCGAGCCGAACCGCAACCGGTTTGCTCATCTCTACTTCCGACACCTCCAACATGCATCACTTATATTTGGATTAAGTTTGTGAAGAAGAGAAGGGATGGGGGACCAGAAAATCTTATACTGGTGTTCTTTTATATATATATATATATATATATATATATATATATATATATATATATATATATATATATAAAGCTGAATGTGTGTGTGTGTGTATGTGTGTGTATGTCCGGGATTGGCATCCGCACCGTCGCAGCTACAGCCACAAAATTTTGCACACTCACACTTCTGGACCCCAAGAGCGTCATAGGCTATGTTTTGAAGGGAAATTTTAACCCCGCTCTTTACAGTTATTCACCAAAAAACCTGCCTCCATTAAAGCGAATGGAGCTGGGAGCCACAGTGCAGCCAGAACTTCAGAAGAATGCACAGCCACGCCCTTATATGGAATGTTGGCGTGTCACAATGCAGCCAGGGAAAGAGACAGACACAGACAGGGAAAGAGGCAGACACAGACAGGGTAAGAAACAGACATAGACAGGGTAAGAGACAGACACAAAGAGGCAGACACAGACAAAGAGACAGACTGAAAGGGAAAGAGAGGGAAAGAGAGAGAGGTTAAGAGACAGACACAGACAGGTAAAGAGACAGACAAAGAGACAGACAGACAGACACAGGGAAACAGACAGACAGGGAAAGAGAGGGAAAGAGACAGATAGGGAAAGAGACAGACAGGGAAAATGACAGAGATAGAAAGACAGACAAGGAAAGAGATAGATAGACAGACAGACAGGGAAAGAGATTGAGAGAGACGGAGAGACAGAGACAGTCAGAGACAGACCGGGAAAGAGACAGACAGACAAAGATAGAGAGAGACAGAGAGATATATACAGAGGGGGAGACAGACAGAGAATGGGAGAGAAACAGAAAGACAGTTACTATCCCGGGCGTTAATAATATATATATATATATATATATATATATATACAGACCAAAAGTTTGGACACACCTTCTCATTTTAAACAGTTTTCTTCATTTTCATGTCTCTGAAAATTGTAGATTCACATTGAAGGCATCAAAACTATGAATTAACACATGTGGAATGAAATACTTAACAAAAAAGTGTGAAACAACTGAAAATATGTCATAAATTCTAGGTTCTTCAAAGTAGCCACTTTTTGCTTTGATTACTGCTTTGCATACTCTTGGCATTGTCTTGATGAGCTTAAAGAGGTAGTCACCGGAAATGGTTTTCACTTCACAGTTGTGCCCTGTTAGGTTTAATAAGTGTGATTTCTTGCCTTATAAATGGCGTTGGGACCATCAGTTGTGTTGTGTAGACGTCTGGTGGATACACAGATGATAGTTCTACTGAATAGACTGTTAGAATTTGTATTATGGCAAGAAAAAGCAGCTAAGTAAAGAAAAACGAGTGGCCATCATTACTTTAAGAAATGAAGGTCAGTCAGTCCAAAAAATTGGGAAAACTTTGAAAGTGTCCCCAAGTGCAGTGGCAAAAACTATCAAATGCTACAAAGAAACTGGCTCACATGAGGCCCGCCCCAGGAAAGGAACACCAAGAGTCACCTCTGCTGCGGAGGATAGGTTTATCCGAATCACCAGCCTCAGAAATAGCAGGTTAACAGCAGCTCAGACTAGAGACCAGGTCAATGCCACACAGAGTTCTAGCAGCAAACACATCTCTAGAACAACTGTTTAGAGGAGACTTTGTGCAGCAGGCCTACATGGTAAAAAAGCTGCTAGGAAACCACTGCTAAGGACAGGCAACAAGCAGAAGAGACTTTGTTTGCGCTAAAGAACACAAAGAATGGACATTAGACCAGTGGAAATCTGTGCTTTGGTCTGATGAGTCTAAATTAAAGATCTTTGGATCCAACCACCGTGTCTTTGTACGACGCAGAAAAGGTGAACGGATGGACTTTACATGCCTGGTTTTCACTGTGAAGCATGGAGGAGAAGGTGTGATGGTGTGGGGGTGCTTTGCTGGGGACACTGTTGGTCAGTTATTCAAAATTGAAGGCATATTGAACCAGCATGGCTACCTCAGCATCTTGCAGCGGAATGCTATTCCATCCGGTTTGCGTTTAGTTGGACCATCATTTATTTTTCAACAGGACAATGACCCCAAACACACCTCCAGGCTGTGTAAGGGCTATTTGACTAAGAAGGAGAGTGATGGGGTGCTACGCCAGATGACCTGGTCTCCACAGTCACCAGACCTGAACCCAATGGAGATGGTTTGGGGTGAGCTGAACTGCAGAGTGAAGGCAAAAGGGCCAACAAGTGCTAAGCATCTCTGGGAACTCCTTCAAGACTGTTGGAAGACCATTTATGAAGCTCATCAAGAGAATGCCAAGAATGTGCAACGCAGTAATCAAAGCAAAAGGTGGCTACTTTGAAGAACCTAGAATATAAGACATATTTTCAGTTGTTTCACACTTTTTTGTTAAGTATTTCATTCCACATGTTTTAATTCATAGTTTTGATGCCTTCAATGTGAATCTACAATTTTCAGAGTCATGAAAATAAAGAAAACACTTTGAATGAGAAGGTGTGTCCAAATTTTTGGTCTGTACTAATATATATACATATATATATATATATATATATATATATATATATATATATATATATATATATATATAATGTAAAATGCATATGGATGATATGACCACTTTCTTCCATATGAAATGTCAGGTTGTACTAGATTTAGGGAAGCCAACAAATGTAGCCTATTTTTGCTATTTTTGCATATAGACATATGGGAGGCACCATGGAGATGGCATGAATAAGAAGATTATTAATACCGGAAATTATTCCGTTTATAAAAATTGGATCTGCAAAGTCATTCAAAATTCATAGGAATCAAAGCTTAGGGAGAACTGGATATTGTACTAATAAAGTGTCTAATTTGAAGATATTGGTAGAAACAATGGATGAGTAATTATAAAATTCTTTGTAAAGTGAGGAAGGGTGGCAGTTCCATAGTTGTATGATCAATTATGTCTGCTTTATGCAATGACCCCTTAGTACTCCAGGGTTTAGTCATATTTACAGCAGACGTGTCATAAAACTAATTTTTAAAGACCAATTTATGGATAATTTTGGGAGGGTTTTTTGTTACAATAGTGTAGTTCTTGAAAGCACAATACTGATCAACATCATATACTCAGCAAGCTGGGAACTATACAGAGAATGTGTTACAAGTGGGTTATATAGGAATGAAATGCGCTTTCTTTCAAAACATTTATTACAGTATTGAGAACTGCAGCATTTTGGAAAAATGCATATATTGCACAAATTATTGGCAGTTTTATATATGTAAATATATTTATATTGGCCCAAACCTTTCCCTATGATTGAATTAATACACATGCCAAAATCTTGGGAGCCGTATTGAGGGAGTCGGATTTTAAATAAAAGATGACACCATTGACAAAAGTAACTAACAATGATGAGGTGATGGTTCGTCTTCTGGCATATTATTGGTTAGAAGACCAATAGAATGTGGTAACTAATGTGATTTATTGTTATTTACAGGACGGTACTCTGCTGCACCAGCAAACGCAAAAATGTGTAGAAGCTGAGAGAAGTACCAGCATGAAACACCCTGGACCTGTATTAAGACCATGCACAAACTCTGACCTACAGAAATGGTTTTTCCAGGAGAGCAGATTATAGTATATTTATATTAGTATATTTACCTAAGTAAATGAATAAATGCCATTATTGTATACTGTGTTTTCTGGAAATTACCAACAGTGCAAAATAAAGCAGCTCATACAACCCCAGCATTTCAACCTAATCCATCACTCAGGCTTATAAATAATCTAATGATCAAAAGAACTTAACATCCATCAAAACATTAATAGTTCATATAGTGAATTTCTGGGAAGAGGAAACACTTCCCTGAACACCATGTGACACTTCAAGATAGCCATCATCTACAAATGTCAGGGATTGATTATGTGGCGCCCCTGATGCTCCAGTTGCCACAGGGTACTGCATCTCCCTTAAGATGTAGTAGTCTTCCCAGGTAAGGGGAGATTAATCTCTGGTGTTTCTCACAATAACACACCAAACACAGTTAGGTGCTTTCCCACCGGGGGGATGGCCTGGGGTAGATAGGGGGGTGGCCATCACGAAGCATGGGACTTTCCCGGTCACTAGGACAACGACCTTGAGGGCGGGCACCATTTGGGGAAAAGGGAAGGAGCATATTCACACTTAGGCAATCAACCCCCGGGCGCAGCTTGGGGTGAGAGACACAGTTAGGACCTCGGTTCAATCTTCTTTTACCACACACTTCTAGAAGTGCCATAGCACCCGCGGCTTGGAGCAGATAGCTCAGCCCGGGTTCTCTACAGCTACATGGGACTCCAGGGTCTGCAGAGTGTGCAGGAAACACCCGCAGACCATTCCATATTCCAGGGAGGGACCCCGAACAGAAAGGACTCACAGTGGGAACACCGGCGGTGACCTCGAATTGCTCGGGTTCGACTGGGGCCCAGCACGGCAGTTTCCAGTACTCCGAGAGTGGCAACCGGGACTGTGAGTAAAGAAACCTTTAAACCACAGAGACTGTGTCTGCCTGTCCTTGCCGGCGCTGGTGCCCTGCCTTTGACGCCAACCATCACATCAACCCTCATCATCCTCCCCGGGGCCTGCTCCACCTGTGGGGAGCAGAAATATCTTAGCTGCTACAACCATCTGCCCTGGAGGACAGCAACAGCAACGGCGGGTAATCCCTGTCCGCGTACTGCAGGTGGCATCACGAGATAAACCTCCATTATCATCCTCCAATCATCATCCTCACCTCTGGGCCACGAAGCCGGCCGGGTAGGGCCACCCGTCACATCCCCAGATCCGACATCACTGACCCGGTGACGAGTAACAAATTTAACCCCTTGTCCTGTGGGTGCTACAATCATACATAGTTATGTTTGGCCCGCTGTATGCATATTAATATTAAAGATCAATTATTGGAAATCTAAAGATTCATGCAAAAAGTCCACTTAAGGGGTTGTATGCGAAAATTAAAAACCTGACATAGGCAGCAATACATGTAAAATAACAAAAATAATCTATATTTTTACTTTTTCTCAGTTCCATTCCAGCACCACCACTTTCCTCTGCTGCCCTGTTTACAGTGGCTGTAGGCTTCATGTTCTGCCTACCCAACATGACCACTGCAGCCAATCACATGGGGTATATGGAATGTCACTGCTTCAGTCAGGATTAACTGATGGCCAGCGAGCGTTAAGACTACATTCACATGACCGTCCCATTTTGGCAGTCCACAAAAAAATGGCCAGTTTTTTCACAGTTGCATCTGTATGACATCCGTATCCATTCTGTATATGGTCTGTGTGTCATCCATGTGCCTTCCGTTTTTTTTTGCGGACCTCAAAAAAAATGGAAGCAGCTAGAAGGATAGATAGATGGATAGATAGAGGGATAGATAGACAGAGGAATAGATAGATAAAGAGATAAATAGAGGGATGGATGGATAGATAGATAGATAGATAGAGGGATATATAGGAGATAAATAGATAGATGAGAAGGACATATATAATGTTCCACTCCCCTGCATTTTGTAATCATGCATTCTTTAGGGTGCTTAGCCTTGTATTTAGCCAAAAAATAAACAATTAAAAAACGATATGGAGTCCCCCCTATTTTTTGTAGCCTGCCAGGGTAAAGTAGATGGCTGCAGCCTGCAGACCGTGGCTGGCAGCTCTACCGTGGCTGGTATTCCAAAACATAGGCTTCCCCACGCTATCTTAAATTAAATAAATAATTTAAAACAAAAAATGTGGGGTCCCCCCAAATTCGATCACCAGCCAAGGCAAAGAGGATAGCTGTGGTCTGGTATTCTCAGGCTAGGGAGGTCCACGTAGACCCTCTCTAGTCTAAAAATAGCAGGCCGCAGCCACCCCAGAAGTGGCGCATCTATTAGATGCGCTACTCCTGGCGCTTTGCCCCTGCTCATCTCATTGCCCTAGTGCGGTGGCAAACAGGGTAATATATGGAGTTGATACCAGATCTTTAATGTCACCTGGTGTCAAGCCCTGGGGTTAGTGATGCCACAGCATCTATCAGATACCCAACATCACTAACCCAGTCAGTAAAAAAAAAAAAAAAAATGGATGACATTTTTTTTGAAAATACACTCCCCAAAACATTCCCTCTTTCACCAATTTATGGAAAAGAAAAAACAAGTGCAGGTCCGGAGTAATCCAATAAGGGGGTCCCACGACGATCCATGCTCATTGTCCCAGCTAATGAAGAACAGAATGTTCCCCATTGGCTGGGAGAGCAGTGCAGTGACCTCAGCTAACATCATCAGGTCTGGCCAGGTCACTGCAGGACATAACAAGTGCTGACGTCATGAGGTTAGTTGAGTTCATTACCTGCGGTAATGAAGTCCGCTGAACTCGTGACGTCAGTGCTCGTCACTGAGTTCAATAACAACCACGATGTCATCACAAGTCTCGCGGACAGCCCAAGACTGTGACTAGTGGTGATGTCACAAGCTCCCGCGAGACTTGAGGTGATATCGCTGTGGGCAATGGAACTCAGTGATAAGCGCTGACGTCAGGAGTACAGCGCAGTCCATCAATGCAGGTAAAGAACTTAGCTAACCTCCTGATGTCGGTGCTTGTCATCCCTGCAACTGCTCGCACACTGTGGTGCAAGCAAATGCTGACACACAGCAGCTGGCGGAGCTGGCGGGGGAATGGGACACAGACTGCAGGAGCACCTGACGGAAGTCACATAGAAGTGCTTCCATGTGGCTTCCGGGGATTTTACAGACCCATGAACTTGTATTGTGTCACGGTTAGCAATAACGGTACAGAATACAACATGTTCCATAATAACGGAACGGACATACTGCATCTGATGTGTTTGTTTTTTTTGTAGGAACTGATGCACAATGAACTGCTTCCATGTGCCATCCGATCCTACACTAAAGACATGGAAAAGATAGTCTTGTCAGTAGGTCCGCAAAAAAACAGGAACTGACCAGGACAAATGGAATGGTCGTCTGAATGAGCACTACTTTTATAGTAGGCTTCCTACACCTCACTGTTCTGGCATCAAAAAGTCACAAAATGTTGTGCTAAGATAACACTACAGGGTGCTACTGTCTCCTTTTTGTTACTATGCTATCGGATATATACATTACTCATTGGTTCATTTAGTAAATAAAAGTTTATTAATGGATTCTGGTCTCCCTCATTTATCTCAAATCTCAAATTCATCAAGCCTGGCCTGCCATCTCAAGCAACTGCATGTGGTCTGTAGTGGTGTATCACCAAGGTAATACCACACACTCAGACAGGATCCCGCTGTAACTGTAGAGTGGCGAGACACAAAAATATATCTATATATATTTATACAGTTAGGTCCATGTATATTTAGACAGAGACAACATTTTTCACATTTTTTTGTTTTGTACATTACCACAATGGATTCTGAACAGAATAATTCAGATGCAGTTGATGTTCAAACCTTCAACTTTAATTCAGTGGGTTGAATAAAATGATGGCATAAAAATGTGAGGAACTAAAGCATGTTTTAATCTCAATCCATTCATTTCAGGGGCTCAAAAGTAATTGGACAAATTAAATATTTGGAAATAAAATGTTTATTTGTAATACTTGGTTGAAAACCCTTGGCTGACAATGTCTGCCTGAAGTCTTGGACTCATGGAAAGCTGGTGGAACTCGCAGAAAGCCAGGACAGGCCTGCTGAATTTTTAAAAAAAAAAACCTGGATCCGGTCCAGAATCTGGTACCCATATAAGTCTATGTGAACCAGAATCCAGAGATTAAAATTGTTGGTATAAGGGACAGAGGGGTAGGAGCGTGCGCGGTGTACTCACTGAACCTCTGTCATGGCGGCAACCTACTTCCAGGTCATGCTTTCCCTTCTGGAGCCAACAATTATCCCTAATTGAATATTCACTGCTTTCCCCGCTCACCGGCGCATGTAATTGGTTGCAGATAGACGCGCCCCCACCCTGACAGGCAGCATGCCAGCTGACTGCAACCAATCATTTGCGCCAGTACGGCTGGTTGACCGAGAAAGCAGTGCAGCTGGCTGCAGGTGTATATCGTGGTATAAAAATAAATGAATAAATAAAACAATCGGTGTAGGGTTCCCGTATTCTGATACCAGCTCAGATAAAGCCCACGGCTGTTATTAATAACATCGCACAGCTGCTACTAAACCCTAGATTAATGATGCCACAGGCGTCTATGACACCCGCAACATTAATCTGTAAATGAAAGTAAACAAACACAAACACCGAAAAAAATCTTTTAATTGGAATAAAATACAAAAACAACCCTCTTTCACCACTTTATTAACCCCAACACATCCTGCAGGTCCAACGTAATCTACACAAGGTCCCACGACAATCCTGGCTCTGCTACATCTGAATATCACAGCAAGTGGCCATAGAGCAGCATGGCTGCCCGCTGTGAGTGCAGAATGAATGAGCTGCGATGAGCAGTGACTGGATGCAGTGAGACGCATCACACAGGTTGGGGGCGCATCTGACTGCAACCAATCACAGACGCCAGGCCGGCCGGTGGGTAGGGAAAGCTGTGCATAGAAAATGAGTGGCCCAGGGAGGCCACAGGAGCAGAGTACAGCAGCATGGGAGCAGCATACAGCCGGCCGAAGCCTCGGTAAGTATGACGTTCTTGCTTCATTCTTATTTTCTTTATTTTTCCTTTATTTTTTTTATTTTCTCAAATGCCGGATCTGGATCAAACACCCGGAATCAAGGGCCCAGGCAACTTTGAAACCGCGCGTATCGGACTTTTTCAGTCCAGGTACGCCCAGCCCTAGCCCTTCTCATGGACATCACCAGATGCTGCGTTTCCTCCTTTTTATCCTATTTTATGCTTTTTATAGGCCTTTACTGCAGTGGTTTTCAGTTCCTGTTTCTTTGTGGCCCTTTCTTTCTGAAGTTTAGTCTTTAACAAGTGAAATGCGGTTCTATTGGGTTGAGATCAGGTGACTGACTTGGCCATTCAAGAATATTCCACTTCTTTGCTTTAATAAACTCCTGAGTTGCTTTGGCTTTACGTTTTGGGTCATTGTCCATCAGCAGGGCTGCCATCAGGGCATTACTACTGGGACCCCTGTACTGGGCCCGGTGAGCAGCAGGCAGGAGGGGGGGCCCGGACACGCTGACAGGCCCCTCCCCTTTCATTCCTCTGCTCACCTGGCCCCAGGGCAGGGGTTGTTGACAGTATATTTTGCAGGGCGCACTGGTCGTGCAGTGAGCAGGAGGCGGTGCCCGGACACGCTGACAGCCCGGGCCCCTCCCCTTTAATTTATCTGCTCACCGGGGCCCCATGGGCAGGGGGCGGGGATTATGCACTGACAGCACCTGCAATTGCACAGGGGCCCCAAGTGGGAGCGGGCCCCTAGAGCCTGAAAACGTGTTAACCCCTTAGCGACCTATGACGTACTGAGTACGTCATAGTTCCCTGGTACTTAAGGACCCATGACATACCCAGTACGTCATGGCGAGATCGCGGCCCCGGTGGCTGCAATCGCTGCAAATATCTTAGATTCAGGGAGGAGGGGCCCTCTGCCTCACCTCAGGAGGGGTGGTGTCTCCTCCCCAGACCTAAGGAGGCTGTGATTGGCTGACGAACGCCGCTCAGTCAATCACAGCCACTGTAATGTTTTAGCCATTGAAAATGGTTGAAACATTAAAATCCAGCCATGTTCAGTGCAGCTGTAGCACCGATCATTGGCTGGAGCTGGGTGAACTCAGTTTCACCTGCCCCCAGCTCTGATTGGAGAGACCGGCCTTGTGACCGATTTCTCCAATCACTGTGGATATGGGGCCGATGACCGCTCCCCTCAGCTTCACTCCGGCGTCTGTGGAAGGTGAGGGGAGTGATCGGTAAGTTTAAAGACACTGACTCCTTTCAGCCGCCGCCATTGTCCCAGCCCCCATCCCTCATTCGCCGGCTGCAACAATCACTGCCCCCGATCCACTGTCACTGAACCCATCTGCTGCGTCTCCTCTATCTGCCACCGCTCTCCTCCATCAGCCGCTGCCCCCCTCCCTCATCTGCTGCCCCCTCTCCGACCTCTCACCTTCCTCCATCTGCTGTGATCTCCCCAGGTGCTGTGACCCCCCCACCTGCTGTGACCCCTCACCTGCTGTGATCACCCCACCTGCTGTGATCCCCCACCTGCTGTGATTCCCCCCACCTGCTGTGATCCCCCCACCGTATATCCGTCCCTCTGTCCATCCATCTCTCTGTCCATCCGTCCCTCTGGCTGTCTCTCATCTATATGTAGCACCCACGGCGCAGGGGTTAAATGTTACTCGTCGCCGGGTTGGTGATTTCAGGGGCTCTGCCAATGCAACATGGCACCTGCAAACAATTCCATCAAAAATGTGCACTCCAATATGGCACTACTTCCCTTCTGAGCTTTGCACTGTACCTCAAAGTTAGCTTACTGCCACATATGGGGTATTGCATAATAAATTGTACAATCCATTTTCTCCTGTTACCCTTGTGAAAATGAAAGATTTGGGGTTAAAGCAACATTTTTGTGGTAAAGATTTATTTTTTTTATTTTCACGGCTCAGCTATAAAAATTCTGTAAAGCATCTGTGGGGTCAAGGTGTTCACCAAACATCTAGATAATTTCCTTGAAGGGTCTAATTTCCCAAATGAGGTCACTCTTGGGGTTTTTCCACTGTTTAGGCACATCAGGGGTTCACCAAACACATCATGGCGTCCTCTATTACAGATAATTTTCTGCTCTAAAATTCAAATGGCACTCCTTCCCTTCTAGCCTTGCTGTGCCCCCAAACAGTAGATTTCCACCACATTTGGGGTATCAACGTACTCAGGAGAAATTGAACAACAAATTGTAAAGTGCATATTCTCCTGTTACCCTTGTGACAATACAAAATTTGGGGTTAATCAACATTTCTGAGGGAAATAAGTAAAATTTTCATTTTTTCCCTCCACGTTGCTTTAGTTCCTGTGAAGCACCTAAACGGTTAATAAACTTTTGGATGTCGTTTGGGCAGTTTGAGGGGTGTGGCTTTTTAGAATGAAGTCACTTTTGGGTGTTTTCTGTCACTTAGGTCTCACAAATTTACTTCAAATGTGATGTGGTCCCTAAAAAAATGGTTTTGTAAATTTTGTTGGAAAATGAGAAATTGCTGATAAACTTTTACCCCTTCTAACCTCCTAACAAAAAAGTTACTTTTAAAATATGGTACTGATGTAAAGTAGACATGTGGTAAATGTTATTTATTAACTATTTTGTGTGACATAACTCTGGTTTAAGGGTATAAAAATTCAAATATGAAAATTATTTTTTTATTTTTGCCAAATTTCTGATATTTTCACAAATAAACGCAAAAAAATCCTAAATGTACCAATAACATGAAGTACAATATGTCATGAAAAAACGTGTGTAGTTTGTATTGTAAATCCGGTGACAATCTGCTTTAACCCCTTCCCGAAGGGGAGATTTTCAGTTTTTCCGTTTTCGTTTTGTAGCGCCCCTGAGCCACTCAGGGTACTGCAAGGGACTGCATCCTCTTGGGGATACAGGACCTACCCCCTGGGACCTGGAATATCAGTGCCGATACCACCAAAGCACAACCAAAATCCTAGTTCTCTACTCCACACCGGGAATACAGGGTTAACCAAGTAAGGGGATGGTCGCCTAGAGATAGGAACGAGTCCCGGGATTAGCCAGCCTGGTGGTAGGGGTCAGTCAGTCTAGAGAGCAGTGGCACATAGTGAGGTGTGCGGACATGTCTGAGCTGGGTCCATGCAACGGTAACCCGGGGGCACGGGAGAGAGGTCGCCAGGACGGGTACAGACAGGTACTACTGGGACTGAAGCACGCATGGAGCACAGGGCCCTAGATCAGGCGCCAGTTCTACACGGCTTGATAATCACCTGCACGGTGAGGACACCTTCATGGACTTCACCAAACCAAATAATCCGGCGGCATCAGCAGTAAACTAGGATCGGGGTTCGAACACTTACCTCCCCACAGGGTCCGCACTGCCCGCGGAGAAGGAGACTGTTACCCCAAAAGGGACAGTCGGGCCCCAAATGCTCCACACTACGGGGACCCATCCAACAGAGAGTGCCGGGGACAGAGCAACCTGGGTCACTACATTGGCACTGATACTCCATGGGACCTGAACCAGTAATCCAAGGGTCTGAGTGAGTAGAGACTGTTCATGACAACCTGGTGTGGTCTCCGTTATTACTCTTAACATCTCCCAGGCACGGCTCTACCTGCAGAGGGCCTAATACCATTGCTTCAACCACCACCAGCCCTGGGAGTACCCACATTCAGCAGCGGCAGTTCTACACCCGTAACCGCAACCCGCAGGTGGCGTCACATACACTAACTTTCACCCCTACTTTAAATCCCCCTTTTACAAGAGAAGCCCCAGGGTACGGGACCGGCTACGGCCACCAGCGTGACATTCCCATTTGCAATTGCCCGGGACAGAGTACCCCCTTCCCTGGGCGATACATTTTTTTCCTCTCCTTATTACATTATTCCAAAAGCCACAGCTTTTTTTTTATAATTTTTCTGTCAAGATAGCCATGTGAGCACTTGTTTTTGCGGCTCAAGTACTACTTTTGAAGGAACCATCCATGTTATCATGTAATATACTGGAAAGCTGGGAAAAATATAAGTGTGTCATTCCACAATTGTTTTTTGGGTTTTTATTCACTTTCATTTTAGCATAAAAATGACCTGGTAATAAATATGATTCTCCAGGTCAGTACACTTATGCAGATACTAAACATGTATAGTTTTTATTTTATCTAAGTGATGAAAAAAATGTCATCAATATGTTTAAAAAAAAAAAAAAATTCCCCTGTGCTGCTATTTTCCAAGAGCTATAACACTTTAAATTTTTGGGATATAGAGCTGTGTGAGGGCTAGTGAAGCCAATGTTTCTATTGATATAATTTTTGGGTAGATATGATGTTTTGATCGCCTGTTACTATTAATTTTTTTGTGCGTTGTTGCAGTGGCCGAAAACCTGCAATTCTAGAGTTTTCATTTTTTTTTGTTATGCCATTGAATGTTTGGATTAATTTATTTATTTTGATAGACTGGACTTTAAAGAACACAGTGATACCAAATATGTGTATTTTTTAAATTGTTTTCTTTCTTAATTTTTAATGGGGGAAAAGCAGGGCAATATGAAATTATGTTTTGGGTTTTTTTCATATTTTTTTTTTTAAAACATTTTCTAAAACTTTGTTTGCTAATTTCTTTAGGACTAATCTGCAATCATCTGATCATTTGTACTATACTGTACATAGCAAAAAAGAGGGAAGCCAAAACATCTGAAAGTGGCATGCATCAAATAAAGTGTAAAGTCACAGATTTATTCCAACTGTACACAGCAAATCTCAATAGGGGGGTCCTACTCTATATTATTATACAATGAAATATAAAATATAGAGTAGGAGGACCCCCCTATTGAGATTTGCCGTGACGTTTCAGGGGTGGCTCAAAAAATTGATCAATGGTTTGCTAAAAATCTATATAGTACAGTTGGAATAAATCTGTGAATTTACACTTTTATTTGATGCATACCACTCTCAGATGTACTGGCTTTCCTCTCTCTATACTGTACATAGAAATGTATAGCACAGTTTTCACAGGAGAACCATTATGACAAGCACAGGGGGTTTCAGCACTCCCAGCTGTCATGGCACCCCTTGGCACCTAGCGAACCCATTACCCGTGGCTGTTAGAGGCAGATAATAATTCAGCCATCATCTGCAGGCATAGATGCGGGCTCAGCTTACGAGCCCACATCAAAGCCAGTGAGACTGCATATAACGTACCAGTACTTCATATGTTCGTAAGCGGTTAAAGGGGTTTTCCCATGAGTAAAGTTAATTTAAAAGTTGATTTTAATCAATAGAGCTTAGAATAATAATAATTTATACAATTTGATATGATTTAAAAAAAATATTCCTGTGGTGAGATAATCTTAAATACTGTATGTGCCCCTGCTATGTACTGTGTAATGGCCATGTCTGACCATACAGGGACATGGTCTGATCATACCACCTTTCCTGGGTCGGGAGGAAACAAAGGAGAGTATATAGATAGCATATCATAGGATAGTAGCTGATTCTTTTTTGAGGTAAAGCATTTCCCTGACTGTTTTGTTAAAAATATTTTACCTCATAGAAAGAATAATTAGCAATCATCCCATGCTGTAATGTTTGTATACTTTATTACTTCCTCCCCGGCCCAAGAGATATGGTATGTTCAGACCATGTCCCTGTACGGTCAGACACGTCCATTACATAGTACACAGCAGGGGCACATTTATAAGATTATCTCAGCACAGGAACATTTTTTTAAGCACATCCAATTGTCTAAATTATTATTATTGTAAGATCTATTGATTAAAATCAGCTTTAAAATGAACGTTGTTAATGGGAAAACCCCTTTAAGCATAGATACAAAATACACTGCAATATTTTGTAAGACTTAAAATATACTAAATTGCAATATCCCTGTACAATAATTAGTATAAAAATTAAAAACATGTAGAAATATAAATGTATGTACAGAATTGTGTAGTATATTATTGCATAAACATTGCATGGCATCTAAGTATGGAAATTTATGGAATTTTAACATTACTAAAAGGGTTTTCCATGAGCAAAGTAAATTTTAATCAATAGATGTTGGAATAATAATAAGTTCTCTGTCACCACTATAAGGATCTCTGCCACTGCGTTATGATGCTCTCAGATAAAGTGGCAAAAACCTGCTGACAGATTCCCTTTAAATGACCGTCGACCGGTTGGTTATATGAAGCCGATCGGCAGTCGTTCAATGGCCTGTGACTGTAGACTTGTGAATACTCATAGCATGTGCACAGTGCGCTGTCAGGGTTTTCCAGTGCCAGCAGTGAGAGCGAGCCGTCATGTGACCAGAAGTGAGCGATTTGTATATTTATGGCCACATCTACATGACGCTTTAGTCTGACTTACTGGTAGTGAACATGATCAATTTTAGTGCTTAGGCCAGCATGAACACCAACTATGGCCCTGACACTGCGCTTAACTGTATCAGTGTGCGCATGCATGTGCTGTGATTTATTTTTTTGGACATATACACTGCCTCATTGGATAACATTGGTTCGAGTGCAATTCAATGTTTTGTTGGCTCACACTCGGACCAACTACAGTCGTCTGCACAAGCCCTTAGGGTGCCACACCATAGTTGTAAGTATGTCCTACTCAGAAGTTTTACCCCCCTGAGCTGACCCCTTAGCTAAACATCTACATGGGTTGATTAGTTATGGGTTTGTTGGGGTCTCAGTAGTCTTACAACTGACAAACTGTCTTGTCTATAATAAAGAGACTTCATATAAATTGTAGTTCCACAACAGGGTTTGCAGGCCTTTTGGTGCACTAAATAATTGGCTATGACCCCCCTTCACCTTGTGTCACATTCTAAAACATGTAATCAATGTGGTGCAGAACACAAAAGACAATATTTTTTTGGTACAAACTCTTTGCAGATGTCAAATAGAAAGTTTCAATAGAAATATTCAGGAAAGACATTGTGGGAAGATAAAATGTTTTACTTGACACATATGGCAACCGTTATCTATAGCACATCATTAACAAACTCTTTCCACAATTCACAAGGTGCAGTCTGTAGTCAGTGCAGCACTGTCTAATTCCCTGTTAGCATAACCCTGCAGCTGTTGTATACTCCAGCAAACATAAGCCACATTTCTGAAGCATATAACTAAAGGCCGCTTTACACGCAGCGACATCGCTAAAGCGATGTCGTTGGGGTCATGGAATTCGTGACGCACATCCGGCCATGTTAGCGATGTTGTTGCGTGTGATGTCGTTGCGTGTGACACCTACGTGCGATCGAAAATGGACGCAAAATTGTGCAAAATCGTTAATCGTTGACATGCTCCCCTGTTCCCAAAAAATCGCTGCTGCAGGTACGATGTTGTTCGTCGATCCTGCGGCAGCACACATCGCTATGTGTGACACCGCAGGAACGAGGAACCTCACCTTACCTGCGGCCGCCGGCAATGAGGAAGGAAAGAGGTGGGTGGGATGTTCGTCCCGCTCATCTTCACCCCTCCGCTTCGATTGGGTGGCCGCTTAGTGATGTCGCTGTGACGCCGAACGAACTTCCCCCTTAGAAAGGAGGCGGTTCGCTGGTCACAGCGACATCGCTAGGCAGGTAAGTGTGTGACGGGTATGAGCGATTTTGCGCGCCACAGGCAGCGATTTGCCCGTGACGCACAAACGATGGGGGCGGGTATGCACACTAGCGAGATCGCAGCGTGTAAAGCGGCCTTAAGGATCTTAACATCAGAGGTCTTCTTTCTTCATGCTTTGCAAAATTAACATGTTTCACTGGACCTTCATCTGTTTTATATTCTAAGACTAAAAGTTACATAGTTACTTGGGTTAAAAAAAGACAATGGTCAAATGTAAAGGGGTAATCCAGATTCAGAATATTGATAACCTGTTAGTATAGACCATTAATATTAGATTTTCAAACTGCAGTGCTACTTATTGCAGCATGAGCGCATTCATTTTCCCAAGATAAGTGTAATAACCGGCACTGCTCCTACTAACCAGACAGCACAATACAAACATAAAGAGACTCCTGTATGTGACCCACAGCCCCACCAAACTGAGGGTCACCGAGGAGTGGAAAGTTTTCCCACACAGATCTAATAATGATGGACTTTTCTATAGACATGTCATCAATATTGTAATCTCAGAAAACCGACCACTTCTGCATTTGTCACCCTCTCCTGGTTTTGGCTACAAATACTGAGGTAACCTAACATACTGACCAAATACTGAAAGTGTGAACGTGGCCTAAGGATAAATGATAACTTATTCATCAGTGGGGTCCGATTACTAGGGCCAGCACTGATCAGCAAAATGTGCAACTTTTATCCACATTAAGGTGGAGCTCATGTCTGACTCAATCCGTGATCCATTTATTCTCTTCAGTGGCTGCCGCATGCTGTTCTTGGCTTTTTCTGGAAGCCCCAAAGACGATGAATGGAGCTGCAATCACACATCAACCATTGTTGTGATTAGGGGCGTTGAGCCCGAAACGCGTTGACGACGACCACATGCCTTGTCTGAACTGCACTGAATTAATCACCCGGTCACTCAGCTGGATCGTTCTTTTCATTTTCATTGCTGTGCGGCCAGGGCAGGGCCGGATCCGAGTCTGGGGCGCGGTGGGGTCAGACGTGGGTGAGCTGGATTCCTTTACAAATTTCTGTTTTCTGTTGCTTAACGACAGAGCAACAATTATTGGCTTGGTTAGTTTGATAGGTCATGGTCCCCACCTCCATGTAAAATTTCAAAACAACTGTTAACTTTGACTTTCCCATTTCCTAGTGTAAGAACATTGAATTTACTGAAAATTTTGCTACTGCAAACAAAACTTTTCAACCCCCATTGCAAATTAGGTTTGTTAGTAAAATGTGCAAACTCTTTGTTGCTTGCATAAACCAATCAAACAAGAACTATTTAAAAAGAGATTCAGCACAAAATGACTGTTCAAACCAAGTACACGGTGAACCCTTAGTATGGCCAAAACATTGTGCACCTTTCCACCTCCTCATTTTCACTGTATCTCCACTCCCTCTCTTCTTTGATTGACAGCTCTGGCTTTACAGAGCCAGAGAGGGGCAGAGATAATTTGACATTACTTGTGGGGTTGGTGCTGGTCTCTGCATGCCAGGTATCTTGACAACGTGCTCTGACAGTGCGCTCTGCTCTGATGCTGGCTTGTTACTACTGATCTGAGCCAGCAACAGAGAGAGCACCGTCAGTGAGTACATCATACAGTGCACAGTGTCTAGCCCAACCCATGAAACGAGCATCAATGATGACGAGGATATTGCATGAGGAAACATTATGGAGAGCGGGAGATAATGTGTGGAGACAATAAAGAGTGGGGGAGAAATGATGTTTGAGACATTATGGAAAGCGGGGGGAGGAAAAGCATGAGGAGAGGGGTAAGCAATGTGTGAGGAGACAGTATGGGGAGTGAGAGAAATTCCTAAGTGCACAGTATGGAGGAGAAATAAATGTGTAATAATCATGCTGTCTAATCAGCATCTTGATATGCCACACCTGTGAGTTGGATGGATTATTTCAGCAAAAGAGAAGGTCTTACTAACACAGATTTAGAAAAATTTGTGAATATTTGAAAGAAAAAGGCATTTTTTGTACATAGAAAAAGTATTGTAGATTCAGACTGAAAGCAGTAAAACCATGAAGGAATAAGAGGAAAGAAACACTTGAAACAAATCAGAATGCTTTAAACTGGATATTCCTCATATTAAACTTCTTTTTCTCACTGTGACAGCTTAATACACCCTTAAAGGGAACCAATCACCAGGATTTTCCTATATAACCTAAAGCCAGTGCTATACTGACACTATCAGGCTGATTCTATACATACCTTTAGTGATCAGCTCGGATGTATAGGTTTTGAAATCCAAGAAAGTAAAGTTTATAAAATCATCAGCTTCTTGAGTGACAGCAGCTGAGGATCACATAATAGTTGGGGGGAATACTCATGGTTATTCCCTCCCCCTGTTAGAATTAGCATAAGTATTATACAAATCGATTTACTTTTTCACTAGCAGGACATGTGTGAGGTCATACCCATGTGACCAGAAAGGACGGGGCTTCAGACAACAGAAAAATGTTGCTTCTTGGTATCAGCATTGTTGGCTGAGGCCTCACCCTTCCACGTCATATGGGTATGACCTCAGCACAGGTCCTGCAAGTCAAAAAATAAATTGACCCACTCATGACAGTTGAAAAAGTAGTGTGCTATCTGTTGGTAGGAAAAGTAGAGGTGTAAGGGCAATTTATGTAGGGAGTGTAAATCTGAGAATGATTTTAGCTTTAGTGTGATAGGGTTCACTATATCCCAAAAGCAAAAAAGCCCCGCCCTCACCCATTGACCCACCACCTCAGGACTCATCAGTGAATGTGGGGTAAACAGGAAATTGGTGAGGAGGATGGAGTGTGTCGCCAACTGGAACTTAATTCTACAGTGCCACCACAGATGCCTCGTGAACGCCATCGGGCCCAGCAACTCCTTAGAAAGTATATCATTAGGGTGTCCCCATATCAGGAAGCTTGGATGATAGGGTACCTGCCAAAGTTTCTCAATTTCTGTCCATTTGTTATAAGCTGGTAGGGTCGACGATGAGGGAAGACGACATAGGTGTGAAGCGTAATAGTAGAGTGAGATTCGGGCATGACAGGACGCTCCTCGTACGAGAAGTATAAAAGGACTGAATCTGGGATGTGGTGCCTCCCCAAGTGCCAGATGAATTGCATAAGGGACGATTGGGCTTTTTTTTTTAGAACCGCCATGGGGACCCGCACTGCAAGTGTTTCAAATAGGTAAAGGAACCTAGGAAGGATCGCCATTTTAACTGGCAATTCTGCTCAGGAATGAAATCTGCAAAGACCACCTTTTTAGTTGGGTTTCTACATCTTGTATCACAGGAGGAACGTTTACATGGTATAGTCTTGAACCTGGGAGTTACTCCCAAGTACCGCAGTGAATCAGAGCGCCAAGTGAATTTGAAATTTTAAGGACTTGTAATTTGGCTTCTGTAGGCAACACCTCCATTTTGCCTGAATTAAGTTTGTATCCTAATAGTTTAGTGGATTGGGCCAGGACCATGTGCAAATTTGGAAGGGAAATGGTAGGATTAGTCAAGGACAGCATGACGTCATCTGTGAACAAAGCCACCTTAAAGGATTTGGTCCTAACATTAACTCATAATATCTGGATTGAGTCGGATTTGCGCCCCCAGCGTTTTTTTTACTGAGTACATATAGTAACGGGGACAGTGAGCATCCCTGTCGCATGCCATATTGGATAAGAAGAGACCCAGAGTGTGCGTGTGGTAGATGTATCGTAGCCAAAGGGCAAGAGTACAGTCCCTTTAAAGCTGAGACGAAAGGCCCTGACATGCCGAAGTGGCCCAGCACTGAAAACATGAAGGATCAGTTCAGCCTGTCGAAGGCCTTTTCTGCATCCAATTCCAGGAGAAGTGCTTTGACTCCCCCTTTATTGACCACATCCACCAGATCAAAAATCCTGCGAGTATTGTCTCCCACTTGCCGGTAGCAAAGAAATCCTACCTGATCGTTATGAACCAGATAAGTGAGCCAGTTATTTAAACGATCTGCCATTAATTTTGTGAATATTTTATGGGCATAATTCAGAAGGCTAATGGGGCGATAACGCACAGCCCATGGGGGCCTTACTAGTGATGAGCGAGTACTCAAAAGCTCGGTTGCTCGAGGCTTGGGCCGAGCATCCCAAGATACTCGTGTACTCGGCCCGAGCACCGAGCCCAATGTTATCCTATGGGGGACCCGAGTATTATTCTGAAATGACCACCGGCAGCATGTAGAAACCATAAAACTGTAAATTAAAAAAAAAAAACGTGCGTGTGTGTGTAAGCGTGCATATATATATACACGCGGAGTGGAGTGCGGGAGGGGCCGTAGCCGAGCGGGGAAGTGTCGGGCTAAAGGCACGGTCATGCTGTGAGGGCCGGCCAATCACTGCAATTCCACAACAGGGCTGTGGCATTGCAGTGGTCTGCCAGCCAATCCCTGCATAAGGGCTGGCTCTAAAAAGAGCGCCAACATGAAGATCACGAGTACAGCACGAGTATTGCGAGATTACTCGGTCCCCGCCGAGTAGCCCGAGTACAGTGATACTCGTGCGAGTACCGAGTAGTAACAAGCATACTCGCTCATCACTAGTCCTTACCTACCTTTGGGATAACAGTAATATATGAGTGAAGGAATGTGCTTGGAATGTCTTCTCCCTCCATAAAGAGGTTGAAGAGACGCGTCATAAGAGGGGACAGTTCCTCCACAAATGTCTTGTAATACAGGTAAGTAAACCCATCAGGCCAGGCACTTTATGGCTCGGGAGATCTTTAATAATCCGATTAATCTCATCAGGAAGGACTTTCTGATTCAGATCGTCCAGGGCCTCCTGAGACAGTTTTAGAAGTTAAGAGGTCAGGTAGTCATTCAATACGGTTACCCTATCTGATTAGGATGCTAGGAGGGTTGAAGGAAGAGAGTACAAAGACGCATAATATGCATGAAAGAGTTGAGCTATTTTTTGTGGGATCATAATGTGGAGTCACCGTTTGCTCTCTACGTTTTCTGGCTAGCATCATACAGTGCTGGCTAAAAGTATTGGCACCCCTGCAATTCTGTCAGATAATACTCAGCTTCTTCTTGAAAAGAAAATGATTGCAATCACAAATTCTTTGGTATTATTATCTTCATTTATTTTGCAATGAAAAAACACAAAAGAGAATGAAAACAAAAATCAAATCATTGATCATTTCACACAAAACTCCAAAAATGGGCCTGACAAAAGTATTGGCACCCTTAGCCTAATACTTGGTTGCACAACCTTTAGCCAAAATAACTGCGAACAACCACTTCCGGTAACCATCAATGAGTTTCTTACAATGCTCTGCTGGAATTTTAGACCATTCTTCTTTGGCAAACCTCTCCAGGTCCCTGAGATTTGAAGGGTGCCTTCTCCAAACTGCCATTTTGAGATCTCTCCACAGGTGTTCTATGGTATTCAGGTCTGGACTCATTGCTGGCCACTTTAGTAGTCTCCAGTGCTTTCTATCAAACCATTTTCTAGTGCTTTTTGAAGTGTGTTTTGGGTCATTGTCCTGCTGGAAGACCCATGACCTCTGAGGAAGACCCAGCTTTCTCACACTGGGCCCTACATTATGCTGCAAAATTTGTTGGTAGTCTTCAGACTTCATAATGCCATGCACACGGTCAAGGAGTCCAGTGCCAGAGGCAGCAAAGCAACCCCAAAACATCAGGGAACCTCCGCCATGTTTGACTGTACGGACCGTGTTCTTTTCTTTGAATGCCTCTTTTTTTTCCTGTAATTTCTATGTTGATGGCTTTTCCCAAAAAGCTCTACTTTTGTCTCATTTGACCAGAGAAAATTCTTCCAAAACGTTTTAGGCTTTCTCAGGTAACTTTTGGCAAACTCCAGCCTGGCTTTTTTATGTCTCGGGGTAAGAAGTGGGGTCTTCCTGGGTATCCTACCATACAGTCCCTTTTCATTCAGATGCTGACGGATAGTACGTGTTGACACTGTTGTACCCCCGGACTGCAGGGCACCTTGAACTTGTTTGGATGTTAGTCGAGGTTCTTTATCCACCATCTGCACAATCTTGCGTTGAAATCTCTGGTCAATTTTTCTTTTCCTTACACATCTAGGGAGGTTAGCCACAGTGCCATGGGCTTTAAACTTCTTGATGACACTGCGCACCGTAGACACAGGAACTTTCAGGTCTTTGGAGATGGACTTGTAGGCTTGAGATTACTCATGCTTCCTCACAATTTGGATTCTCAAGTCCTCAGACAGTTCTTTGGTCTTTTTTTCTCCATGCTCAATGTGGTACACACAAGGACACAGGACAGAGGTTGAGTCAACTTTAATCCATGTCACCTGCTGCAAGTGTGATTTAGTTATTGCCAACACCTGTTAGGTGCCACAGGTAAGTTACAGGTATTGTTAAAAATGTTAAAAATTAGAGAAGAATCACATGATTTTTCAAACAGTGCCCATACTTTTGTCCACCCCCTTTTTTATGTTCGGTGTGGAATTATATCCAATTTGGCTTTATGACAATTTTTTTTTTTGTTTTTCATTGAAGACAAATTAAATGAAGATAATAATACCAAAGAATTTGTGATTGAAATCATTTTCAAGAAGAAACTAAGTATTATCTGACAGAATTGCAGGGGTGCCAATACTTTTGGCTAGCATTGTATGTGCTTTATTACCATATTCATAATATTTCTGACAGTAGTAACAGAGAAGTTTCTCTATTTTCCCGTGTGATCTCTTGGTGGGGCATGACCAAAGACTCTCCTCAGCTGATCGCAACTCAGTTTTGCACTGATGATAAAGCGGTTGGGAATCTTCTTTTAATCTAAAAGAGAGTGCTATACATTCTCCTCTAAAAACTGCCTTGTGGGCTTCCCATATGATAGGAAAGGAGAGGGAAGATTGAGAATTCTTTGCTAAGTAGGTCTGCAGCACCATGCGGAGGGATTACCGGGATGGAATATTGATCAGCAGGCACTCATTTTATCTACAGTGGGTTAGCCTAGAGGAGGCGGCAGGGAGATTAAGGATCAATGTTAAGGGAGCATGGTCTGACCAGGAAATACTACAAATTTGTTCTTGATGGAGAGCTCGGAGCGTAGACATATTACCAAAAAAATAATAGATACGTGAGTTGTGGGGAAGGGAGAAAAATGTGTATTGTCTTGCTGTCGGGTTATCAATCCTCCAAAGGTCATAACTGGTGTTTGCGGATTAATTTGTGGAAACTCATAGATAGGTATGGAGGCCTGTAAGAGCTAGGGGAGTGTGAGGGAGTCAACGACTTGTCTGCCTTGTCCAAAAACACCATATTAAAATCACCCCTACAACGTGTGTGAAACCTCGGTCTGGTGGGAGACGGGACAAAACAGAAGAGATGAACCTGGTCTGGTTTGAGTTCAGGGTGTATATATTGCATAAGATTACTGGAATCCCGTTCAGGGTACCTTGAACAATGAGAAAGTGACCCAAAGGAATTGCCTCCCATTTGTTCACCTAAAATGGGCAGAGGCGAGATATCAATATGGTTACTCCTGCCATTTGGTTAGTGTTTGTTGCTGAAAATGACTGAGGAAACTAGTGGCGGGCAAAGCTGAAGGAGCTTCTGTGAAGTGAGTCTCCTGTAGAAATACTATCTCAGCCCGAGACCTGTGTATCTCTTGAAAGACCAGCTTCCTTTTCACATCCGAATTCAACCCCTTGACATTAAAAGTAAACATTTTAACCATTTTAAAGCCTTAAAGTGTGCTTATGCAGAGACTTTCCTTTGTAGCTGGGCAAATTGCGCAACCTCCTTGCCCAGGTACCTTCCAAGAACCTTTCACTAATAGAGTTCCTCTTTCCAGATAAATCGCATACCTGTAAACATAACATAAATACATAAAGACAAAGAAAAACATATCCAATTTCAAATATGGGATAAGAATATGGCAATATACACAGAATTCTTGCTATCCTGGTACCAGAGTTGAGTAATAATTAGTTAAAGTGAGAAGGGTCAAACTGTATAGAACCTGCACCTTAAAACTAGGTGTGAATGAAGTAGCACAACTCTTTTAGTAGGAGAGCAGTGGAACTTCAGGAACAGACAGATGGACTTCAACATCTCCCCGGGACTCTGTAATGGGGAGGTAATAACAAAAGCATACTGTGAGATTAAAGGTCCAGTCACACTAAGCAACTTACCAGCGATCCCAACAACGATAGGGATCGCTGGTAAGTTGCTAGGAGGTTGCTGGTGAGATGTCACACTGCGACGCTCCAGCGATCCCACCAGCAACCTGACCTGGCAGGGATCGCTGGAGCGTCGCTACACGAGTTGCTGGTGAGCTCACCAGCAACCAGTGACCAGCCCCCAGCGCCGCGTGGAAGATGCTGCGCTTGGTAACTAAGGTAAATATCGGGTAACCAACCCGATATTTACCTTGGTTACCACCGCACGTGCAGAGAGCAGGGAGCAGCGCACACTGAGCGCTGGCTCCCTGCTCTCCTAGTTACAGCACACATCGGGTTAATTACCCGATGTGTGCTGCAGCTAAATGTGCACAGAGCAGGGAGCAGCGCACAATGCTTAGCGCTGGCTCTCTGCTCTCCTAGCTACAGCACACATCGGGTTAATTACCCGATGTGTACTGCAGCTAAATGTGCACAGAGCAGGGAGCAGCGCACAATGTTTAGCGCTGGCTCCTTGCTCTCCTAGTTACTGCACACATCGGGTTAATTAACCCGATGTGTGCTGCAGCTACATGTGCACAGAGCAGGAGCCGGCACTGACAGTGAGAGCGGCGGAGGCTGGTAACAAAGGTAAATATCGGGTAACCAAGGACAGGGCTTCTTGGTTACCCGATGTTTACATTGGTTACCAGCCTCCGCAGAAGCCGGCTCCTGCTGCCTGCACATTTAGTTGTTGCTGTCTCGCTGTCACACACAGCGATCTGTGCTTCACAGCGGGACAGCAACAACTAAAAAATGGCCCAGGACATTCAGCAACAACCAACGACCTCACAGCAGGGGCCAGGTTGTTGCTGGATGTCACACACAGCAACATCGCTAGCAACGTCACAAAAGTTGTTAGTTAGCAGCGATGTTGCTAGCGATGTTGCTTAGTGTGAGGGGGCCTTTAGTTAGACCAAACAATGGCTACCAGACGCTAAGGATATTTGTAGGTCTGGAACAAATATTTAAAGGGGGGCCATCCTCCCTTGAGCCTCTGGAGCGCCGTTTGCGGAAGGGGGGGGGGTTTGGTGGACTGGTTGCCACGTCTGCAGGAGTGGTGGTATTGGCCCGGGTGCAGTCCAGTCCGGAAGATCCGGAATAGACAGATCAAAGGCACGGCAAAAGGATGCAAGATTTGCAGGGATTCTCAAGGTAGCTGATGTTTCTTCTAGTCATGCAGAAAGGCTGAATGGAATACCCCATCTGTAGGGTATACTGTTATCTCTGAGAGTAGACAGAAGTGGGCGGAGGGCTCTCCGTTGCTGTAAAGTGTTCCACGAAAGATCTTGAGATAGCAGAATTCTGGTGCCACGGAACATCACTTGCTTTGGCGGGTGCACTTTGCCTATTATTTCCTCCTGAAGTTGAAAGTCAGTGATCTGACATATAATGTCCCTAGTGCTGCCTCCCAGGTTTTTAGGTTGCAGTGCTCTGTACGCTCTATCCATAGGAATAGGGTGGTTTGGAGGTTGCTGCAACAGTGAATTAAATATGGTCTGCAGTATGGCTACATCATCTTCACTTGGACCTCTGGTACTCCCTTGACCCTTATATTGTGCCATCTTCCGTTATTATCTAAGTCTTCAATGTGACACTGCAGTTCTTTAATGACTCCCTGGGAGGAGGCTTGTTCTTGCACCATTGTGCTCATCTTCTGGCTGACTTATTCTTTTAGAAAGAGAAATAACATCCCACCTAACCGCTGCTATTTCGGATCGGCAAGTGTCCTTAACTTCAGACATGAGTACCTGGAAATCTTGCTTGGTAAGGAACTGTTGGACATGCTCCCACCAGTTGCAAGGAGGATACAAAGTCTGTGGAGATGTAGGTCGGGTCACAAGTCTGTTCGAGCTCCGGTTCAGGCCATCCTCTGGACGGGGTGGGCCGCGGGCCATTGAGGGAGCCACTCTCCTCTTACCATCATAGTCTGGCTCCCGTGGTCCCAGGTCCCTGACTGGTCTGGGGTCCCTCTGTGGTCCGGGGAGGCACTCACATTCCGGGACACGGGGGGACCCTGAGGAGAGGACAAAGGGTCAGATCTCCCAGCCCGGTTTACAGCATTAGCATCCCAGGTGACCTATACGACACCAGTTACTTGTGGGTGTGTTGCAGATGCTGGCGTGACTGAATGCCAGACATCCCCTCTATCCCCCACCATTTCTTACCCAGAGCTGCGGGAGCACAGGGTTGAGTGTTTGCGGGCCCCCGGGAGAGTTGCGGGCCGAGTGTTCTCCAGAGGCACCACCAGGGACATGGCCGGGATGCAGTCATGGCCGAGGTCCACCGGCTCCACCGGGAGGAGGGGTGGTGGAGCTTCCCCAGTCTCAGTCAATCCGTGTCTGAGTGCTGCCAGGGAGGGAGGTGGGATCTGCTTGTCTCGTCCTGGCCTCAGAAAGAAGCAGAGCGGACTCATTCAGGCCCACCTGGTCCTGGTCATGCTCCATTCGCAGTGAAGGGAGCGCACGGCGTGTCTCTGCCAGCGGCGCCATCTTGTCTCAGGGGAGACCATGGAGATCACTAGTCCTGTCAGTGTTCAGCTCCCCACGGCCTCCTTCGTCCACTCCGCTCACCGGACAGTGCCCGCCTGGAGATGACTCACCTGTTCCTGGAGGTAATGGTTTTGCTGGGGAGGAGGGTCGGTGATCCGAGCAGACGGCGGGCAGGCCGCAGTGAATCTCCAGTGGGTCCCATGTGAGATAGGAGTCCAGGGTGAGCGGGGCCGAGGTCCCAGGGATCTTTGCTGGTCTTTTCTTCCCGGTCTTGGGTCCTCCGTGCTAAATTAGGGTGCTAATTGAGTCTTGGACGGCGGAGCTCAGTCTTCAGACGGATGTCCGCATGGAGCTCCAGACATGCCCCGGCAGAATAATTTTTATGCACCTGTAAGGTCAAACACTTGGGCTGAGGAAATAAAATGTTAATACACTGGGTAAACCGGTCACTGGAAAAAAAATTGGGCGTATGGATAGACGGGAAACAAATTTAGTGACTAGTGTCAGGCAGCTGCTGACAAGGCAAATAAAATAATGGGCTACATTAAAAGAGGCATTGATAATGACTGGAACATAGTTTTGCTTCTACACAAGTCGTTAGTGCGGCCCACTTAGAATTTTGGGCGACAGTGTATAAAGGCAGCTGAACTAGAGCGGGTGAAGAGGAATGACCAAGATTATTAAGGGAATAGCTGAACTCCAATAACAAGACAGGTTATCGAACTTGAGAGTTATTCAATTTGGAAGAATAAAGTTAGTGCGATCTGATTACAATGTACATTCTGTGCACAATTAGGTATTTTTACCTAAGACTTTTTATACATATTTTCCAACTCCAAGCTGTATAATCTTGGAAGCTTATTGAATGAAGCATATCAGGTCATGTGTATTTTTGAAATGATAAAGGATGTAGCCTAAGGACATCAACCCTTATAAATATAAGGTATAAGGACATATACCCTTATATCATAAACCCTTTATGTTTGCAGAATTATTAGGCAGCTTGTTTTCTAGAAAATGGGCTAAAAAAAGGGATTTAATGAACTTTGAAAAGTAACAAAAATGTTACATGTCTTACAAAGGATTGCAGCTCTCTTGAAAAAAGCTAACGTATCAAACATTTTGCTGCAAATAGTCAACAGGATCGCAAAACATATGTTGGAAAAAAAAAGTTGCACATTAACCAAACATTTAAGAACAATCAAACGCTAAGTGACCAGGAACCCATTATCCTCCAATGATGTTATATTCCAGACTTGCAATCTCACTGGAGTGCTCAGAAGTACAAGGTGTTCAGTGCTCAGAGACCTAGCCAAGGTAAGGAAGGCTGCAACCCAACTACCACTGAGCAAGACACAAAAGCGGAAACATCAAGACTGGGCTAAGAAATATCTGAAAACAGATTTTTCAAAGATTTGTATTTATTGCTGAAATGAGAGCGACACTTGACAGACCAGATGTATGGGCCACTAGCTGAATCAGTAATGGGCACACACCTACAGTTTTACTTAGATACCAATAAAGTGGAGGTGGGGTACTGCTATGGGCTGGTGTTATTAAAGATGAGCTAGTTGGAACTTTTGGGGTTGAAACTCAAAATCAACTATCAAGCCTACTGCCAGTTTTAAGAAGACACTTTCTTCAAGCAATGGTAGAGGGAAAAGCCTGCGGAACACCATGATTTTTATGCAGGACAATGCCCTATAGCATGTATAGAAAGCTCAGAGTGCAGAAGAAGAAGAAAAAAAAAAAAAAAGCACAAACTAAGTTCCATTGACAGTTATATAGTTATGGGTCTCAGAAAATGGTGACTATTTTTTTTAATTCCTGAAATGTCTTTAATCAAAAATTAAAAAACTGGAGAAGTTTGTAATCACTGTAATTATAATGACCTGGAGAATCATGTTGCCAGGTACATATTGCCACGCAATGTACACTGTAATATACCACCTTAAAAACAATAATGGAAGTGCTTATTTTTTATTTTAAGAAAAAATGTCAATTGCACCACACTTGTAACTTTTATTTACTGTTTTTTTAGTACATTGTATGGCAACAGGGATGGTTTCATTCAAAACTCAAGACCTGATAAAACTATGTTGATGGGGAAAATAAATTATGGCTTTTGGAACAAGGTGAGGAGAAAAAACCCCCACAGAAAATGAAAATTCCCTTGTCATTGAAGGGTTAGAGCACAAGCTATATCAATAGAGTTTAAAGTACTTGAGCACTGGATTTGTTTGTAACTATTAGTTATGATACGGCTGTGGGACTTTTTTGGACAACATTATTATGATGAGAACAAAATATTTCTCTCTGTAATGCAAAAAATCCCAGCATCAGAAAAAAATAAAGTGTAATTAACTTAAAAAAAAAAGGGGGGGGAGTGATCTCAAATAACCTTGTGTTTTGGACATCCGTGCCCTTTTTCTTAGGTATATAGTGAAGGCTCCTCGCATATTTACACATATTAGGTTGCATACCTATCCAATCAGAGCAAAGTGGTAATTGCCCCCGCAAATACTCCCTTTTGTGATTGATAGGTATGCAACCTAATATATGTTTAAGTATGTGGGGGGCCTTCACTATATACCTATGAATAAGGGCATGGATGTCCGAAATGCGAAAGGTTATTTGAAACCCCTTTTTTTTGGTCCTTTTATCTTTATTGCATTTGTGTGTTCTTTATGGTATTTAAATAAATGTTATTTGCATTTTTATTTCTTCTGGTGCTGGTATTTTTTTTTTTTTTTATTTCATTGCCGGGGACACTGGCATCACTACATGGACTGCATATTGGCGAGACCTATATTGGTAAGTTGATATTTTTCATCTTTTATTTTTGTAACTTAAAAAGGTATATTATGCTAATAACTTTCACACACATTGCTTTATTTTAATTACAATTTTATTACAAAGCATCTCAGATGCATACTTATTAAAAACCAAAAAAAGTGTAAACTTTTTTATAATACAGTTTATATACAGGAATTACAGTTCCTTAAGAGGAAAAACAACAAATGTGAATTACATTACAAACCTACACTATAAACAGTCAGTCGCAGAGTGTCCAAAAGTTATCTCAGTGAACGTTACTTAAGGGGGTTGCCTGGTCTAGAATGAGAGGTCTCCAGTCAGGCTGAGTCTGCAGACTTGTGAATACCAGTGCACACACTGAGCTGGGAGGATTCATCAGTGTCCTTCACTTGTATTGAGCCAGGTTGCACCCACTAGTTGGGTTCTGGTTGGAAGTATGCATATCACATACATAATTGCTGTTCTCAGCACAGACATCTTGAGGCACACAGTGCGGACAGTGGGAAAATTCGTAAGTCATGTCACATGGTGATTGCAGACTTTTCATTCTAGACTGGACAATCCCTTTAAAACTGTACAACAGTAACACATAGTACCAGAATGGTAACACAAACGAATGCAAGCCAAAGAATATCTTAGTTGTACATCAATAGTTTATAATTCTAAGTGTAAATATGTGAAATAGAAAGGTATATTACTTTAAAGTGGTTTTTCCTTTCCAAAAATGTTGTTCCTAGACGGAGGTTTTTTTTCTTCCTTTTTTCAAATAAACTGCTTTACTTACGCCCCTTGGGTTCAGCTAAGGCCGGCTTCACATCAGCATTATTTTGCCAGAAAGCCGGATCCGGCACGAATGCGGTACAGTTCAATGGAATCCCGGCAAGATAAGTTCACATGTGGCCGCATGTGACCTTATCTTGCCGCGATTTCATTGAACAGTACTGCATTTGTATCCGGCTTTCTGGCAAAAGAACGCTGTTGTGAGAGCAGCCCAAGTCTCCGGGCCACTTCTGGTGCTTGTAGTGCAAGTGTAAAGCCAGCGTCACACTGGCATAGGACTTGCAGGAGTGGAATGTGAAAAAATCTCGCATTGCACTTGGCTTAATGTTACTCAATCAGTTAGCTCAGGTCTGAGTTTTTTTTTTCTCAGCCCTAATTGGAATAAGGAAAATAAAAAAATTGCAGCATGCTGCAATTGTCTGCATTTCGTGGCTCACTCACACCCATACAAGTCTATGGGTGCATGTGAAACATCACACTGCAGTATGAGATCATCCAAGCGAAGTGCGATATATGCATAGGCTGACAATGGAGGAGATTGAGAGATTAATCTCTCGTTCTTCTCCACATCTGTGAAACAATCGGAAGATTGCCTGAGCCGAGGGTCATTAGCATATCGCATAGGATGCCATACGCTAGTGCGATGCTGACCTAACAGTAACTGTGCTGCAGCTGATCAGTAAGCTTAGCTGATCCTGCTGTTTACTCAGACAGAGTCACCTAGCTCAGTGATTAGCTGCAGCGTTGTCGATGTGCTGCAGACAACAATAGACACAGGAAGCAATGGCAAAGCCAGGGAGGGTCAGTAAAGCAGTTTTTATTTAAAACAAAATGCATCTGTGGACAAAACTTTTAAGCAATTTCTTAAAAAAAACAAAACAAAAACACTATTGCCCTTCCCCGAGTAAATTGCTAAGTCTCTGCTGCTGCTTCTTCTGTTTGTTTGTTATTATCTGCAATGCTGCAGCTAATTAATAAGCTTAGTGGCCTTGCCTGGGCAGGTGGCATAAGCTGCTCATAGTTACTGAACTCACTGATTGACTGCAGTGTTGTCAGTGTGATGTCAATGCTGCAGTCACAGACACTGGAAGTAGCCCCGGAGACTGGACACTAAATCCAGAAGCAGAGTTGTTTTTTATTTTTAAAAACAAATTGCACTTGGGGACAGCCGTTTTCTGAAAATGGAGTAATGTGCAGAGAGAAGTACTTAAAGGGAATCTGTCAGCAGGTTTTTGCTGTGTAAGCTGGAGACAGCATGCTGCTAGGGTTAATACATGGAATTCAGGGATGCCGGTCTTGTCAATCTCCAGTCTGTTATTTGCCATTTTTGTTTAAGAAGAACGACTTATCGCTCAGACTACGTCAATCGAATGGCAGTCTTCCTCCAATTGGCACCTGACTATCAATGTACAAGCTCTATTGAGAGCCTGGTGTGAATGGGAAAACTCTCATGTCTGCTACGTGGCTAAATCTACACATTCAGAACGGCTGCACCCAGTAATCTAAGTGATACATCATTGGATTCAGGATCTATTTGCCTACAACATGCTGCTCGCAGATGAGGTAGCAAAAACTTGATGACAGATTGCCTTTAAGACATTATTTTGCCAGTTTCATCTCTCTATCATTAACAACTATTTTAAAATTTAGTTGAAAACAAAGACATTATCTTAGATGCCCAGTCTTTGCAGGCAATAATCCAAATGTGCAAAATACATTAAAAATACCACCATCATCCTCCTGCTAGAATCATCACTAGCACTAAAAGAAATTCTGACAGGCAATGGTTTGATTTGGTTACTGCGAATTTGTACCCATTTAACAACTCAGAAAAATGGTGAAATGTGTGCACACTTTGCAACCGTTATTTTGATCCAATGCACCGAAAATAAACACCAAACTTTGTTCATTTAATTAAAAAAAGATAATCAAAATTGAGTCTCCAGAATTACAGACTTCTTTTGACGTATTTTGCTTACCCTTTTTCTTGATTACATATAAGAGAGGAGTCAGATAGAATAGATGATAGCACAAAGCATCAGACTACAGATTGGCATGGAGATATACATTTTTGATAACACCGAATAAAAAATTGTTAACAAAACTAAATATGGCTTTAATAAACTTGTCAAGTTTAATGGGTCTATCAAGCCAACCCCCCCCCTCCCCACCCCCCACAAATGAAGACAAAATAAAACATTATATAAAGTTATACATCTTTCTACTGTAACCTAATTATGCCAGAGTATCCCCTTCTCTTCCTAAAGAGACAGGAGAGTTTCTGGAGTCCGCAGGAGCCCAATGTTGTCTGCAAAGGGGGATGGCTTACAGGCTATTCCAATACCTCAGCTACTGAAAGTAGTGATCAATTGGCCTTTCCATGGCTCAACACGGGAAACCAGAGCAAAGAATGGAAGTGTAGATGCTAAACTTCGTACTGGAGCAGATACAATTGCATTCAACAATGTAATTTGCTGCGATCCCTGTGTAAAGTTATTACATCAAACAAATGAATTACCTATCACAAGTGTAACTTGTATAGGAATTAATATGTGCTCTGCATGGTCAAGTGTTGTCAGTTTTATACGTATTGAGCAGGAACTATTATCATGGTTATTCAGGCTTCTTTTAGAGCTCATCTAACATTCCCCATCAATAGAAAAATAATATTGATGTGTATAAAAATAAAAAATAACTGGTGCCAGAAGAAAAGATATCTAGCATGTATCTGGCTTTGTTAATAAAGTCTAACAAAAAGAAAAAAAAACAAAAAAACATAACTGGCATTATTAAGATTCAGATTTTAGTATTATTTCCTTCCAATATAAGTATAGTGAAACAGAAAAAAAGCCAAAAGACGACTTTAGATACATGTGCTGCCTCCTGCCCAACTAGAGTCAACAAAGAAGCAAAAATGTTCAAATGCAAAAGTGTATATTATTATTGAAGTTAATGTCCAGACAAAGCAGCAGGAGCAGATCAGTAAAACAGACTGCGTACAGGTGCAGGTCATCCCAACCTTTGTCGGATGCTAGGATGTGAAAAGGTGAATTTTCTGGAACTCTACTACTATCAAGTACAATAAATTCCAGAATGCTTCTAAATTTTATCTGCATTCAGGCCACACACAAAGGAAAATCTGAAAAAATGATAGTACTCAAGGTGAGGATTTGTTCACAAATCCAACTCAATTAGAGTGCACATGTCGAGAGTGAGCAACAGGTAGCTTAAATGGTAACCCTCATAATAAAGGATTTTCAGAGGTTACGGGTATTTCCATCTCCAAGATCCTATCCCACTATGTAGTAGGTATTATTATAATATTAGCATATACCTCCAATTAGACATGTCTCTTACCTCATGTTCAGGGCATTGCAGGACCTTACGTATCCATGGTTATCACCACTAGCAACTAACTGTGGCTGTATGCGTGGTCGTAACCACAGGTACCTAAAGCAAGCGGAAATGCCATGCACTTAAGGTAAGACACATGGCTATATCAGGAGATCTATTCTACATTTCTAATTGGCGGTATTTGCCATTATTATTATTATTACACTAACTACATATTGGGATAAGATCTTGAAGACGGGAATACCACTATAAGTGTGGCAGCACAATCAATTGGTGTTTAAGGTTACATTTTCTGTAAGGGGGAAACAAAACAAGGACTCCTAATGGCTGCAGTGTACACTGTTTTATAACAAAGGTGCAGTGTATAGAACTGCTTGATCTATGAACAAAAATCTTATGACAAGATATAGATGTCGGAGCTTAATCCGGACATAATGTAGAACCTCGTCCTAGAGTTATCCAAGCATATAACTTGCTTTAAATTAAAGCATGATGTAGGATACTACACTACAGTCTGCCGTCCACTACTAGAAAGCAAGCACAATTTACTACCTGTCCATCATTGAGCACAATACACTATATGAAACCACAAAGGAAAGCAGGAATGGTTAATGCAATCTCAGATGAAAGACAGATGTTAAACAGCATAAACTGCAGCGCCACAGATACCCCCTGTATAAACTGACAGGTGCAGTGCAACCAGCACATTTATGCTCAGATAGTGCATAGAGTAGCTAAAATCACCCACCTCACAGAAAAAAAAAGCAGCAAAGGCATCAGCAGGTAGGTCGTTTTCTATCGCCATTATTTAATAGTTACAATTTCAAATTCTTGGTTACAAATGAGCAGTTTTCTTAAGCAACGTATAACTCACACGAACATTAGAAGAAAGAAATATTATAAAATATTAGAGTTGTTAAAACCAAAATAAAATTTGGCTACATTTAGGAACACATACCATGGTTGGTCACTTATGTTGGACACTGTTCTTCTTAACAGCCATATATAAAATTTTAGCTACATTTATTGTACAAACCTTTACAAACCAAATATAATTTACACATTTACAAAATCACACTGAACTCTGTGCTTCTAAGAAGAGAACTTTACAAACAAAAAATGGCTTTATATCCTTAAATATCAAAGTGCAAACTAATAAAAGAATCAGAAAAAGGCACTTGGCGCCTCCAGTGCTCAGGATTCTTAGGAATAGATCCCTCAACACCACGGTGACATTAAGAAGACTCATTTATCCTGGACACACAATGATGCAATCTCCTGCATACAGTTTGTTACAGCTGGCGGTATGACGTTCTTTGTAGCTTCTTTCCATGCTTGGAGCGTCTGAAGGATGAGAGAAGGGTCACATGGAGCAGTGTCACACAGCATGTAGACCGACGCCAACTGGACACCCCACGGTACACCTGTAATGAAGTATGATGCGAGGTTCTGGTAAATATTAGGCCTACATACAACAGCAGATCTTCAATCACCAACAAAGAATGGAAACAACGCAAAGCTGTTCTGCTTAAATCAATGTGAAGGAGACTGAAAAGACAAAAGGCGCTAATAGGGTACTAACATTACAAACGTTTATAGAATAAATATCAGATGTGCTCACCTGATACAGATGTGAAAATAGTCACAACTGCTATTTTTTTTTTTTAAATCAGATACTTTTTTTATTAAAACAGAGTACATACAACAGAATAACAAATCGGCATCCAAATTAAGATTATCACATCTATTACCCCTTTAACTCCCCTTCCCGCCCCCTCCCCCATCCCGGCAGCAACAGTCACAACTGCTATTGAAAGCGTGTAGGTTATGGTTACAGCAGGCACCACGAGGAGTTAGTGTCAAAATTCAAATAGAAGTGGACTCCCGCGCTGTCGTAAGAAGATGGTAAGCAGTAATGGTTAAATGTGATTTTATTACGTGTTTAATGTATGATTATCTGAGGAAGGAGATGTGATCTCTGAAACGCCTAATAAAATCACGTTTAACCATTACTGCGGACCATCTTCTTATGACGGCGCAGGAGTCCATTACTATTTGAAATTTTGACGCTAAGTTGCTCTACTTAGCAGTAAAACGTTATGACTTTTTTCAATTTTTTGTAATAATGCGTTCATTTTTATTTTCAACTAGACACTTTGGAAAAGACAAAGAAAAATTGTTTTTTGTTCTTGAGAACTTAAAAGTGTACTTAAACGGCAGATCTGGTGTGAATTATTAGGCTGCCGAAATTGGACCTCTCTGATCCAGGTCCTTGTATCAAATTGTCAGTGGTGCGAGGAGCAGAGACCGATGCCAGTCCATAATGGGCAAATCAAATATATCTACCATATATTTTTAATGCTGAAAACGCCCCCTCTGCTTATACTTGAGTGAGGTTCCCATAAAAAAAAAAAAAAAAATATTCTCACCTGTCCTCTGTTCCTCCGGTGGTCTCTTATCTGCGGACAGTAAGCACACATACCCCTCGCTGATCGCGGCCGGTACACACTGCACGGGACAGCCTCTGCCATCATCGCTTTACTACCACGCCGCTGCAAAGCATTCAACTGTAGTAAACCTCCTACAACAGTGCAGTGCAGCGGTCGCGATCGAGGGTTCTGTGTGCCAGCGGTCCGCAAGAAGCAGGTGAGAGGGCACTGCAGGAACGGAGGACAGGTGAGAATATTTTTTTTTTTTTGTCTGTGTGTGAACAACGGCATAATAGGGAACAAGAAGGGGACCAGAATGAGGATGTTACTACAGGATGAGGCACAAGGATGGGGCACATACTACAGAGCACATGTAAGGCCACATTACCGCAGGGGACAATATGGACACATTACCGCAGGGGACAATATGGACACATTACTACGCTTTAAATCCTTAGTATAATCAGGGTTAAATACCAAAGGCTGCATGCAGACACAAGTAGGGAAAGCTTAGGAAACCATATGTAGTTAGCTAACTAGTGGTATTTATGGGCATACAGCAATTTAAGAAAGTTTATTCATGAGCTATGTTCTTTTAACCTCTTCACCCCGGTCGATTTTCCTTTTATTTTATATTTGCTCCCCTACTTCTGAGAGCCGTAACTTTTATTTTTCCGTCAATCTTGACATTCGAGGGCTTGTTTTTGCGGGACGAGTTGTACTTTTAAATGAAACTAAAAGTTTTACCATGTAGTATACTGGAAAACGGCAAAAAAATTCCAAATGAGGGGAAAAAAAAAAAAAAAATGTGATTGCATGATTGTTTTTGGGATATTTTATTCACTGTGTTCACTATATGGTAAAACTGATATGTCGATGTGATGCCTCAGGTCAGTAAGAGTTTGTCTACGGCCTCTGTCACACATCCCTGAAAAACACGCACTTTTTCACGGACGTGTCAGAGGTGCGGATTGCCCTTGGTGTGCTATGTCCTTGGTGTGCTGTGGCCTACGTGTGTTCTCCGTGTGTTATCCGTGATAACACACGGAGAACGGGAACTTTCTACTCACCTGTCCCTGGCGTCGCTGTCCGTAATGCTGAACTTCGGTCTCCAGCCCTGCAGACTCCCCGCTGTTGCTGCTTCCGGCCGCAGTGAAGTGAATATGCAATGAGCATAATGAGCGGCGGTCAGCAGCAAGTGACAGCAGCGGCAGAGACTGCAGGGCAAGAGAAGGTGAGTAATGTTTTTTTTTTTTTTCTCTCAGACACTTGTCTTTTCTCTGGCGCGTGTCAACACATCCATGTGGTCTGTGTGTGTTAACGTGTAACACGTTTGCGTTACGTATGACACCAGTGATGCCGGAGAAAAATGGAAATGTCGGCGTGTGGAGCACACGGACACACGTAAATACGGAACGGACACACGTTCCGTTCCAAAATACTTACGTGTCTCCAAACCATTAGGAAAACATAGGTCCACGTGTGTCTACGTGTCTCCGGTATGTGAGAAAACTGTCAAACACATACCGGAGGCGCGAACGTGTGACAGAGGCTGTAGACTGCACACTAAAAAGCCAACAATGTATAAGGGAACTCTGGTACTGCATTACTGCTATATGAAAAAATGAGAGTTTTAGTTTCTGTATTGGCAAATGCGATACGGTGCCCATGGGGCGATGAGCATTCACACAGGACATATGAAAGTAATAAAATGTTTTTATGATCCTGCAAAATGAGAACTCTACGGGTGGTGGAAAATGTATGCCACTTTTTTGGACAAACTTCTGATTTTTTTTAAACCCCTTATATAAAAGTAAACCTATACATATTTGATGTCTATGAATTCGCACTGACCTGAGGCATCACACTGAAACATCAGTTTTACCATACAGTGAATAAAATATCTAAAAAACAATTGTGTAATTGCACTTTTTGTTTGCAATTTTTCTGCACTTGGAATTTTTTTTCCATTTTCCAGTACACTATATGGCAAAATTCATGGTTTTATTTAAAAGTACTACTGGTTCCGCAAAAAACAAGCCCTCACATGGCAAGATTGACCGAAAAATAAAGTTCTGGCTCGTGGAAGAAGGGGAGCAAAAAAAAGAAAAAAAAAAAAAGAAAAAGAAGAGCAAAAAAAAAAACCAAAACGGAAAATTGTGAAGGGGTTAAAGGGAACCTGTCATGTGGGAAAAAAAAAAAAACCCAAAACAAAACGCTATTAATTTGCAGATACGGGGTTAACCTGTAGGTTAATAGCGTTCGAAAGCTGCCCCGCCGATGCACTGAATGCTCAGCTACAGGGAGAAATTAACTATTATTCCTGCGTGTCGCCCACAGCATACAGTGATAGAGGTGCAGCCGGCGAGGCTTCAGTCACTGCTGACTACATAGTGAGAGGCAGCTGTAATTACACTGTAGAGCTAGCACTAACAGACAGCCGGTTATAAAGAGCATCAGTGAATGAGCGCCTTCAGACACGTCTACAAGCTTACCTTCTTCATTTGCATGCTGGATGAATGTAATAATAACAGACGTGATGCTCTTAACAGCAGTTAGAAATCCCTCTTTTAAACCCATCTGACACAGACGTCCTGAAATAGAAAAAAAAACAATTAAACTACTGGTGCAAATATAGCAATGCAACAGGTGCAGTAAATAATGCTGCACTGCAATATGTGGGAAGTTCTATTTATTTTCTACTGTTCCTACAAAAAAAAACAAAAACAGATTCTCCAAAATATTGTTCTACTAAAAACTTGTGTTATGTTCCTACAAATGATTTTGTAGGAATCTTTGGGAAGATAAAAAAATTGAAACTGAGCTTTAAGAAAAATCAGTCTCCTATGCTTGTCAGTGTGAATGTCCCTTCTTGACTAGTGATGGGCGATCCCGAACTGTAAAGTTCAGGGCTCGTACCGAACACAAGTGATCGTGCACACGATCGCAAACACAAGCTTTCCTGGGAAGCTCATGTAACAATTCGGGTCCACGGGCTGTTATAATAAAAAAACCAAAAAAAAACCAACACATTATTAAGAAACATTACGATCATACTTACAGGTCCAGCGACGCGTCCTGCAGACTCTGTTTCCCAGCCGCTTCTGCTTCCGCATCCAATCATTGCTTTGCCCCCGGTAAACACCACTGACTAAAGGACCTTCCATGACATCATAGCCATGTGACCAGTCTGGTGTGAATGTTGTACAGACATTGGCTTACAGACTGGTCACATGGCTATGACGTCATTGAAGGATCTGTTAACTGAACTCTGACTGTTACTGTGTGAGTGTCGCATCGGCATCACCCGGAACGGCCGCACAATCTCCTGACAGGAGCGGTTGGCTGTATGTATTTCCATGCAGCTGAGGCGCTCGTGTCCGGATAGTGTAAATCCGTGCAGGGTGATACCAATGCAAGACTGCACGAGTCATACCCAAGTGGAACTCCGCCCTCAGTGTCAGCCTGCTTCTCACTCCGTATAGACGCCGTGTGTACAGAGTGATGAAGCAGAGCTGACATTCAAACCTGTGGACTGTCAGACTAAGGATTTTTTTTTTTTTATAATAAAGATGGAGCCTCTAAATGTTTTATTTGTTTCATTTGTAATAAAAAAAAATTGTTTTGTTTTGTTTTGTTTTTTTACTGCTTACTAGAAATTCATGGTGGCTATGTCTAATTTGGTATGACACCATGAATTTCGGGCTTAGTACCAGCTGAGAATAAAAAGCTGGTATTAACACCTTTATTATTTATGCATGGGCTCTCGCCGTATTTTGATCGCCAGTCAGGTAAAACCAGGCAACTGGGGCTGGGATTCTTTGCAGCCCGCAGCTGCCCCTGGAAATGGCGCATTGTTTCTTAGCAAAATTTCCAGACACTTTTCCCGGCTCATCCAGCGGCCCTGATGGCGGTGGCACGCTGGGTAATAAAGGGGTTAATACCAGCTTTGTATTCTCAGATGGTACAAAGCCAGAAATTCATGGTGTCACGCCAAATTAGACATGGCCACCATGAATTCTAATACAGTAAAAAAAAAACCAAAAAAAAAAACAACTTTTTTTTTTATTAGAAATAAAACAAAAAAAACATTTAGAGACTCCATCTTTATTATAAAAAAATCCTTAGTCCGACGTAGTCCACAGGTGTCAGCTCTGCTTCATCACTCTGTACAGACAGACGTCTCTACAGAGAGAGAAGCAGGAAGAGCCATGTCAGCTCTGCTTCAGTGCTCTGTACAGAGCGAGAAGCAGGCTGACAGTGAGGGGATGATTCCACTTGCATCTCGCATCGGTATCAGCCGGTACGGCCTGACGCTCTCCGGACAGGAGCGCCTCAGCTGCATGGAAATGCATGCAGTCGACCCGCTCCTATCAGGAGAATGTGCGCCGTGCTGGATGATGTGATGCGACACTTGCACAGTGACAGTCAAAGTTCAGTTAACAGGACCTTCGATGACATCTCAGGCATGTGACCATTCTGTAAGACAATGTCTGTACGACATTCAAACCAGACTGGTCACATGGCTATGACGTCACAGAAGGTCCTGTAACCCGGGGGCACAGCAATGATCGGATTCGGAAGCAGAAACGGCCGGGAGACAGAGTCTGCAGGATGCGTTGCGGGACCTGGAAGTATAAGGACAATGTTTATTATTAACTATATTCTTTATTTTACAGACCAATAACTGTAAAGCCAGAGTTTGGTGTTCGGACACAAGTTCGCGTTATCTCGATCTTTACAAAACGTTTGGGCGAGTCTCCCAATCATCGGGGGGATCGCCCATCACTATTCTTAACTCATAAATTGATCACAAAAGTAAAAAAAACGTATACTTGCTTCCTGGATTGGCGGCGTTCCTCTAATTGCAGGTCTGAGTGCCCTAGCGGTCATGTGACACTTAGGTCATGCGACTACTGCAGTTGATCAGCGCACACTGATCTCCTTAAGTGCAAATAGTTATGCTACAGCTAGTGATAACCGAGGAATACTGAACCTGATACTCAGTGAGAGGAATATCCCCCCTCTTCTACTCTGAATATAATTAGGGTGAGGATCCAATGTCAAATAATATCGTTTGCGTTCACACAAAAAGATTAAAAAAAAATAAAAGTGTAAAAGTAGGATTTTTGTGTACTCACCGTAAAATCTCTTTCTCTGAGTCTTCATTGGGGGACACAGGACCATGGGTTATGCTGCTGTCACTAGGAGGCTGACACTAAGTAAACATAAAAAGTTAGCTCCTCCCTAGCAGTATACACCCCGAGCCGGAGGCGGGCTCAGATCAGTTTGGTGCACAAGCAGGAGGAGGAGTACCAGAATCACCATACATAAAACAAAGTTATAACTAAAATAATGCAGCCGTGCGAACAAGAGGTCTATAAACATAAGACCGCTGAAAATAGCCGGCAAATGCAATTAAACAACCAAAAAACCAAGCAGGGTGGGTGCTGTGTCCCCCAATGAAGACTGAGAGAAAGATTTTACGGTGAGTACACAAAAATCCTACTTTCTCTATCGTTTCATTGGGGGACACAGAACCATGGGACGTCCAAAAGCAGTCCCTGGGTGGGAATACAGAAGCCCGCAGATAGGAAGAAAACAACGACCTCCCTCGGCGGGCTTGTACTACAATTGAATGCTGTCACCCTATTACAGGTGTGCAACTGCTGCCTGCAAGACCTTTCTCCCAAAACTAGCATCAGCCGATGCTTGGGTGTGAACATGGTAGAACCTAGTAAAGGTATGCAGGCTAGACCAGGTGGCGGCCTTGCAGACCTGGTCGGCCGACGCCTGATGCCTAATCGCCCAAGAGGCTCCCACTGCTCAGGTAGAGTGCGCCCTTACCCCCCGCGGCGGAGACTTGTCCCGAATCCGATAGGCCTCAGATATGGCGGAACGGATCCATGTGGCAATTGTGGCTTTGGATGCCGATTCACCCCTCTTGGGACCAGAAGGAAAGACAAACAGACCATCCGACTTACGGAACGGCGCGGTTCTGGAGACATAAATTCTAAGGGCGCGCACCAGGTCCAGGGTGTGCAAGGACCTCTCCAAGCTGTGAGAGGGGCCAGGACAGAAGGACGGAAGAACAATTTCTTCGTTAAGATGGAACGGGGAGACCACCTTTGGGAGAAAGGCGGGATCTGGCCGGAGAACCGCTTTGTCCTGGTGAAAAATCAAAAAGGGAGCACGACAAGAGAGAGCTGCCAGCTCTGACGTCCTTCGAATAGAAGTGATGGCAACGAGGAACACCACCTTCCAAGACAGGTGAGAAAGGGAAGAATCCCGCAAGAGCTCGAAGGGGGGACCCTGAAGTGACCCTAGGACTAGATTAAGGTCCCACGGTTCTAGAGGCCGACGATACGGCGGGGACAGGTGGGCAACTCCCTGGATGAAGGTCTTAACCTGTGGGCGAGAGGCCAGTGGCTTCTGAAACAGGATTGACAAAGCCGATACCTGGCCCTTTAGTGTGGCGAGCGAGAGACCCGCATCGAGGCCCGACTGCAAGAATGCCAACAGGGAAGGAAGGGAGAAGGCGAGAGGAGAAGAAATGCTGTGCTCTTCACACTACCTGAAGAAGACCTTCCACGTGCGGTAGTATATTCTTGATGAAGAAAAACCAGCCTGAGCTAGAACCCAGGATTCAATGGCCAGGCCGTCAAATTTAGGACCTTTGAGTTCTGATGGAAAAGAGGTCCCTGCTGTAGGAGATCTGGACGGTCTGGAAGGCGCCACGGAGCGTCTGCGAGGAGCTGAGTGAGTTCCGCGAACCATGCTCGCCTGGGCCAGTCCGGAGCCACCAGGATGACTGGTATTCCTTCTGCCTTGATCTTCTTGAGTACCCTCGGGATCAGAGGGAGCGGAGGAAAGATGTACGGGAGACTGAACTGGCTCCACGACAGGGTGAGGGCGTCAACTCCTAAAGCCAAGCGGTCGCGGCACCGCGCTACAAATTGCGGAACCTGACAGTTGAACCGGGAGGCCATTAGGTCCACATCCGGAACTCCCCATCTGTCGCAGATCTGGTTGAAGACTTCCCGGTTGAGGGACCATTCGCCGGAGGCGAGGCCTTCCCTGCTGAGGAAGTCCGCCGCCCAATTGTCCACGCCCGGGATGTGAACTGCTGAGATCAGGGAGTGATGATACTCGGCCCAGTGCAAAATCTTCCTGACTTCTCGCATCGCCCCGACACTTTTTGTGCCTCCTTGGTGGTTGATGTACGCCACCGGCGTCGCATTGTCCGACTGGATCCTGACCGGGCAACCCTGTACTAGGTGCCGAAACTGCTGCAAGGCTAGCCGGATGGCTCTTATCTCCAGAATGTTGATCGGGAGACAACTCTCCCGCGGTGTCCATCGGCCTTGCGCTGTGTGATGCCGAAACACTGCCCCCCAGCCCTGGAGACTGGCGTCGGTGGTCACTATCTTCCAGTGGAGCGGGAGGAATGACCTTCCTGACGTGAGGTTGCGTTGATTGATCCACCAACGGAGTGAGTGGCGGGTCTCCAGCGAAAGATGAAACCTGCGGTCCAGAGAAAAGGGAGATCTGTCCCACTTCTTCAGCAAGGTCAGCTGGAGGGGCCGGAGGTGGAACTGTGCAAAGGGTACCGCTTCCATCGCCGCCACCATACGACCGAGGACTCACATGCCGAACCTGATGGAAACTTGGCGCTGACGCCAGAGAGCGCGGAGGCCATCTTCTCCTGTGTGAGGAAAACTCGCCCTTGGGTGGTATCGAATACCATGCCTAAAAAGGTGATCCGTCTGGCCGGGGTCAGAGAGGACTTCTTCCGATTGATCAGCCACCCTAACCGTGAAAGGGTGTCGATCGTGACCTGAACCCCAAAACGACAGTCCTCGAAAGAAGAACCTTTTATCAACATATCGTCCAAGTACGGGATGCCCATAACACCCCTGGAATGTAGGACGGACATGGCAGCCGCCATGATCTTCGTAAAGACCCTGGGGGCGGATGCGAGGCCGAAAGGAAGAGCCGTGAACTGGAAGTGATCTTCCGCTATCGCAAAGCGGAGGAACTGTTGGTGAGAAGTGGCTATAGGGACGTGAAGATAGGCGTCTTGAATATCCAGCGATGCCAGGAATTCGCCGACCTCCATGGACGCGATCACGGCAGGAGTGACTCCATTCGAAACGGCCGAGGCCTCACCGACCTGTTTAGAAGCTTTAGGACGAAGACGGGGCGGACAGAGCCGTCCTTCTTGGGGACCACGAAAAGGTTGGAATAGAACCCCTTGAAACGTTCTGCGGGAGGGACTGGTACCACGACTCCGGCTTGGAGGAGGGAGTCTATGGAGTGAAAGAACGCGCGAGCCCGCGCGGGAGACTCGGGAGGGCGAGATAGGAAAAAACGTCTCGGTGGCTTTGACTCGAATTCTATTTTGTAGCCTGATGTGATGATCTCTCTGACCCAGGCATCGGCGGTCAGGGGGATCCACACATGCTGGAAACAAGACAGACGCCCTCCCACGAGTCTGGCGCTGTTGCGCGCCGACCGCAAGTCACTTGGAGGAACGTCGGCGGTAACCGGAAGAGGATTTCGTGGACTGGCGGGGACGTGAACACCAGGCGGGATTGGTCTTGAATGACGGGGTCCTCCTGTCTCTCGGAGGAGAGCGGCTTTTTCGCGGCTGGGGAGTGGAGTTGAAGCTGCGAAAGGGCCGGAAACGAGCGGTGGGGCGCCGATTCTGGAAGCGCTTGGGGCGCAATTGGGGGAGAGATGTACTCTTTCCTCCCATTGCATCGGAGATCAACTGGTCCAGCTTATCTCCGAAAAGACGTTCCCCTAGGAAGGGCAGGGAAGTCAGTGACTTCTTAGAGGCCGCTTCCGTGTTCCAGGACCGGAGCCAGAGGGCTCGACGGATGGCCACATTGTTGCTGGCGGCCTGAGCCGCGCAATTGGCAGATGCCAGGGCTGCATTGAGAAGGTACTCACCCGCGAGGGAAATCTGCGAGGCGATGAGGACCAGGTCCGGATTGGCAGGAATGGCGCGGAGTCCGCAGCGTAGCGTGTCCGCCCAGGACATCAGAGCCTTCGCAACCCAAACCGAGGCAAAGGCCGGTGAGAGGGATGTGCCCGCTGCCTCGAAGGCGGAACGGGCCAAGCTGTCAATAGTACGGTCCGTGGGGTCCTTGAGAGACGTACCGTTAGTGGAAGGACTGTGTGAGAAGACAGGCGGGAGATTGGGGGGTCGACCACAGGGGTGCCCGCCCAATCCTTTCGAAGACCCTCAGGAAAGGGATAATGCAAATCAATGGACTTACCGCTGGTAAATACCTTGTCCGGATGTTGCCTGTGGCTGCGCAGTAACTCAGCGAATTCTGGATTTCCGCTGAATGCGCTTTGGGCCCGCTTCATCCGCTTAAACGAGACCTGGGTGCTCTGGGAGGAGACGGGGTCCACCTGTACCTTTAGGGTCTGGTTTACTGCTTCTATCAGGCTATTCACCATGCGCCGAATATCAGCCGCCTGCTCTGAGTCCAGCAGGGGTGCTGCATCGGAATCATCATCGGAGCGGTCAGAAGACTCCCTGGAGGAATGATGGTGTGGACCTGGGGATGAAGGTGAAACCTGGGAAGAGGCTGAAGACTAGACCTGGCGGGTCCGCTTCTGAGCAGCCGAGGAGGTCCCTGCGACGGGGCTCACCTGCTCCGGAGGAGATTGCGTCGGGTCTGCGGGAGTGTGGGCGCGCGACGGCAGCAGGCGCAGTGCTTGCGCGATAGTCTGAGAAGCCTCAGAGAGGGAATCTACGGACTGGGACAGGGACGCTAGCCAGTCGGGGGGGGGCGGGACGCAGGGCCCTGTAGCATCTGGCGCTGTGGCGTCTGCGGTATCAGAAGCGTCGGCCGCGGAGTCCTGCGGAGGCTGCAAGTCTGTAGAACAGACGGAGCATAGTGGGGCGTCCTGGCCCTGGGTAAATTTGGTCTTGCAGGAGGAGCATGCAAAAAATAAGGCAAAGGGGGCCTGCTTGGGTCGGGTGGACTTAGCATTAGGCATGGTGAAACAAGTACTCTCCCTGGTGGCTGCTAGGAAGGAGACAGGAGTGAGCTGGCCAGAGAGAGGGAGAACGCCGGCACGCTGCAGCCTCAGGGGACCAGGAACAGGCTAAAATGGCGAGGGGACGCTGGAGGAGGCTGGGGGAGGAGCAGCGTTCAGGCGCGAAAACCGGAGGATCCACAGCCCCCACCACAAGCCAGGAGGCAGAGCGGTGGGAGGAGACTGGGCCAGACGACCGGCGGCCAATAGCGCTGCAGCGGGGGCGTGGCTAGGACGCAGAGCGACTAGGCCGAGACCGGGGCCTAAATTTTGGAGAGGGCCGGGGGAAAGTGTAGGAGAGGTCGGTCCTACCTGTTCTCGGCGGCGCCGGCCCAGCGACGGATGCGGTGCAGGCAGGGCGCCCTGCCCCTGCCTGTGCACAGTGCCCTCGTCCAGGAAGACTGAGGACTCCGGGGGAGAGCGTGCTGAGGCAGGGAAGTGGACATCATGATTGGGGAAGGAGTCCCCCTGCAGGAGAAGGCAGCGTGACAGGGCCCCATCGGATTACAGACGCTGCGGAGGTTCCATCCCTGCTGTATGCCCCTGTACGCCCTTTGGGGTGATACCGCAGGGCGAATCAGGGGTGCCCACGACAACCTGCCCACACGCGCAACCCCGGGAGTGGTACCACAGGGATGGACGGGGGAGAGGGCCCGAAATCTCAAGCCCCTGCGACCCTGGGGAGTGGTACCCACAGGGCTGCGGAGGATGAGTGAAGAGAATACCTGCAGAGAAAAAGAAGACAGGTATGAGAGCGATGAGCGGCGCCGAAAATAAGGAAAAAAGCGCAAAAAAACAAATGGCTGAGCGGGGCCGAGACGGCCCACATCAGCCTCCTACGACACTAAGCAAAAAAACTGATCTGAGCCCGCCTCCGGCTCGGGGTGTATACTGCTAGGGAGGAGCTAACTTTTTATGTTTACTTAGTGTCAGCCTCCTAGTGACAGCAGCATAACCCATGGTCCTGTGTCCCCCAATGAAACGATAGAGAAAAGAATGTTAAGACAATTGCATTCACTTGGTGGGCAAGTGCAAACAATACATTTTCCCTAGGGCACGGCAGAAAAGTTTTTTTTAAATTACTATACCTAAATACTTACCAACGAGACGAAGCACAGTAGCAATAATAACGTCTGGGACACATTGAATAGTCAAGTTTCCCTTCTTCCGTTTCACCCATTTATCCAATATCGGCCAAAGTTCTTTACTAAGAAACAGCACAGAATAAAAATTACAGTGCACACATTTTGTTCAGACTTTCATAAGCAAATATACTGTATATGTCATAAAAGAAGGGAATTTTGTTTACTTACCGTAAATTCCTTTTCCTCTAGCTCCTATTGGGAGACCCAGACAATTGGGTGTATAGCTTCTGCCTCCGGAGGCCACACAAAGTATTACACTGAAAAGTGTAACCCCTCCCCTCTGCCTATACACCCTCCCGTGCATCACGGGCTCCTCAGTTTTGGTGCAAAAGCAGGAAGGAAGAAACTTATAAATTGGTCTGGGGTAAATTCAATCCGAAGGATGTTCGGAGAACTGAAACCATAACCAAAAGAACAATTCAACATGAACAACATGTGTACACAAAAGAACAACCAGCCCGAAGGGAACAGGGGCGGGTGCTGGGTCTCCCAATAGGAGCTAGAAGAAAAGGAATTTACGGTAAGTAAACAAAATTCCCTTCTTCTTTGTCGCTCCATTGGGAGACCCAGACAATTGGGACGTCCAAAAGCAGTCCCTGGGTGGGTAAAAGAATACCTCAATAAAAGAGAGCCGAAAACGGCCCCCTCCTACAGGTGGGCAACCGCCGCCTGAAGGACTCGCCTACCTAGACTGGCATCTGCCGAAGCATAGGTATGCACTTGATAGTGTTTTGTGAAGGTGTGCAGATTAGACCAGGTAACTGCCTGACACACCTGCTGAGCCGTAGCCCGGTGTCGCAATGCCCAGGACGCACCCACGGCTCTGGTAGAATGGGCTTTCAGGCCCGAAGGAAGAGGAAGCCCCGAAGAACGGTAGGCTTCAAGAATCGGTTCCTTGATCCACCGAGCCAAAGTTGACTTGGAAGCCTGCGAACCCTTACGCTGGCCAGCGACCAGGACAAAGAGCGCATCTGAACGGCGCAGGGGCGCCGTGCGAGACACGTAGAGCCGGAGTGCTCTCACTAGATCTAATGAATGCAAATCCTTTTCACACTGGTGAACTGGATGAGGGCAAAATGACGGTAAGGAGATATCCTGATTGAGATGAAAAGGAGATACCACCTTAGGGAGAAACTCCGGGACAGGACACAGAACCACCTTATCCTGGTGAAAAACCAGGAAAGGGGATTTGCATGACAGCGCTGCAAGCTCCGACACTCTTCGGAGTGAGGTAATTGCCACAAGAAATGCCACCTTCTGCGAAAGACGTGATAAAGAGACATCCCTCAGCGGCTCGAAAGGTGGTATTTGAAGAGCCATTAACACCCTGTTAAGGTCCCAGGGTTCCAGCGGACGCTTGTAGGGTGGAACTATGTGGCAAACTCCCTGCAGGAACGTGCGGACCTGCGGAAACCTTGCCAGGCGCTTTTGAAAAAATACTGAGAGCGCCGATACTTGTCCCTTGAGAGAGCAGAGTGACAAACCCTTGTCCATTCCGGATTGAAGGAATGAAAGAAAAATAGGTAAGGCAAAAGGCCAGGGAGTAAAACCCTTATCAGAGCACCAGGACAAGAAGATCCTCCAAGACCTGTAATAGATCTTGGCGGACGTTGGTTTCCTGGCCTGTCTCATAGTGGCAATGACATCCTGAGATAAACCCGACGACGCTAGGAGCCAGGACTCAATGGCCACACAGTCAGGTTGAGGGCCGCAGAATTCAGATGGAAAAACGGCCCTTGTGACAGCAGGTCTGTGCGGTCTGGAAGCGCCCACGGCTGACCCACCGTGAGATGCCACAGATCCGGGTACCACGACCGCCTCGGCCAATCTGGAGCGACGAGAATGGCGCGACGACAGTCGGATCTGATCTTGCGTAACACTCTGGGCAACATCGCCAGAGGAGGAAACACATAAGGGAGTCGAAACTGCGACCAATCCTGAACTAACGCGTCCACCGCCAGAGCTCTGTGATCTTGAGACCGTGCCATGAAGGCCGGGACCTTGTTGTTGTGCCGTGACGCCATGAGATCGACGTCCGGCGTTCCCCAGCGGCGACAGATCTCTCGAAACACGTCTGGGTGAAGAGACCATTCCCCCGCATCCATGCCCCGACGACTGAGAAAATCTGCTTCCCAGTTTTCTACGCCCGGGATGTGAACTGCGGAGATGGTGGAGGCTGTGGCTTCCGCCCACAGCAGAATCCGCCGGACTTCCTGGTAGGCTTGACGGCTGCGCGTGCCGCCCTGGTGGTTGATGTACGCGACCGCCGTGGCGTTGTCCGACTGTATGCGGATCTGCCTGCCCTCCAGCCACCGATGGAACGCCTTTAGGGCTAGATACACTGCCCTTATCTCCAGAACATTGATCTGAAGGGAAGACTCTATCGGAGTCCAGGTTCCCTGAGCCCTGTGGTGGAGAAAAAACGCTCCCCACCCTGACAGGCTCGCGTCCGTCGTGACCACAGCCCAGGATGGGGGCAGGAAGGATTTTCCCTGCGATAGAGAAGTGGGAAGAAGCCACCACTGAAGAGAGGTTTTGGCTGCAAGGGAAAGAGACGTTCCTGTCGAGGGACGTCGACCTCCTGTCCCATTTGCGGAGAATGTCCCATTGGAGTGGGCGCAGATGGAACTGCGCGAAGGGCACTGCCTCCATTGCTGCCACCATCTTCCCCAGGAAGTGCATGAGGCGCCTCAAGGGGTGTGACTGACCCCGAAGAAGAGATTGAACCCCTGTCTGCAGCGAAAGCTGTTTGTCCAGTGGTAGCTTGACTACCGCTGAGTGAGTATGAAACTCGCCCCGAGGTAAGTCAGTGATTGGGTCGGTGTCAACTTGGACTTTGGGAAGTTGATGAGCCACCCGAACTGCTGGAGAGTCGCCAGAGCGATGGTCAGGCTGTGTTGACACGCCACCCGGGAGGGTGCCCTGACTAGGAGATCGTCTAAGTAAGGGATCACCGAGTGTCCCTGAGAGTGTAGGACCGCCACAACGGATGCCATGACCTTGGTGAAGACCCGTGGTGCTGTCGCCAGGCCGAAAGGCAGTGCCACGAACTGAAGGTGTTCGTCCCCGATGGCGAAACGCAGGAAGCGTTGATGTTCAGGTGCGATCGGCACATGGAGATAAGCATCATTGATGTCGATTGATGCTAGGAAGTCTCCTTGTGACATCGAAGCGATGACCGAGCGGAGAGATTCCATCCGAAACCTTCTGGTGCTCACATGCCTGTTGAGCAGTTTGAGGTCCAGAACGGGACGGAATGATCCGTCCTTCTTTGGCACCACGAACAAATTGGAGTAGAAGCCGTGACCATGTTCCTGAGGGGGAACGGGAATCACCACTCCTTCTGTTTTCAGAACGCCCACAGCCTGAAAAAGTGCGCCGGCCCGAGAGGGGGCGGAGATGTTCTGAAGAAACGAGTCGGAGGACGAGAGCTGAACTCTATCCTGTAACCGTGAGACAGAATGTCTCTCACCCATCGGTCTTGGACATGTGGCCACCAGGCGTCGCAAAAGCGGGAGAGCCTGCCACCGACCGAGGATGCGGTTCGGGGAGGCCGAAAGTCATGAGGAGGCCGCCTTGGAGGCAGTGCCTCTGGCGGTTTTTTGGGGGCGTGACTTAGACCGCCACGCATAGGAGTTCCTCTGGCCTTTCTCTGGCCTGTTGGACGAGGAGGATTGGGATTTGGCTGAGGGTCGAAAGGACCGAAACCTCGGTTGTATTTTCCGTTGCTGAGGTCTCTTCGGTTTGGACTGGGGTAAGGACGAGTCCTTTCCCTTGGATTCCTTAATAATTTCATCCAATCGGTCGCCAAACAAACAATCGGTCGCCAGAAAACGGCAAACCGGTTAAGAACTTCTTGGAAGCAGAGTCTGCCTTCCATTTGCGTAGCCACATGGCCCTGCGGACTGCCACCGAATTAGCGGATGCTACCGCTGTACGGCTAGCAGAGGACGGCGTTCATGGCGTAGGACGAAAAAGCCGACGCCTGAGAAGTCAAAGACGCAACTTGCGGAGCAGAGGTACGTGTGACCGCATTAATCTCAGACAGACAAGCTGAGATAGCTTGGAGTGCCCACACGGCTGCAAAGGCCGGGGCAAAAGACGCGCCTGTGGCTTCATAGATGGATTTCACCAGGAGCTCCATCTGCCTGTCAGTGGCATCCTTGAGCGATGAGCCATCTGCAACTGATACTACAGATCTAGCCACCAGTCTAGAGACTGGAGGATCCACCTTGGGACATTGAGCCCAACCCTTAACTACGTCAGAGGGGAAGGGGTAACGTGTGTCAATAAGGCGCTTAGTAAAGCGCTTGTCCGGAAATGCTCTGTGCTTCTGGACAGCATCTCTGAAGTTAGAGTGATCGAAAAACGCACTCCGTGTATGTTTGGGAAACCTAAACTGGTGTTTCTCCTGCTGCGAAGCCGACTCCTCTATTGCGGCGCAGACCGAGAGGGGCCTGGAGGCGATGATCCAACAGTGCCCGGGGCCTGTGTAAGGACCGGTCTGGACTGCAAGGCTTCTAGTAGCTTGGCAGACCATTTGTCCATAGACTGAGCCATGGATTGTGAAAGCGACTCAGAGTTTCTCAGCAAAAACTGCAAACTCTGTCCCAGCCGCCTGGACAGTGGAAGCAGGAGGGTCTGCCTGATCCGAGGGGCCCACTAGTGACCGAGGCTCCGGCTGAGCAAGTGCAACAGGGGTCGAGCATTGCTCACAGTGAGGGTAGGTGGAACCCGCAGGTAACATAGCCCCACAAGAGGTACAGGTTGCAAAAAAACCCTTTGCCTTAGCGCCCTTGCTCCTTGTGGGCGACATGCTGTTGTCTCCTAGGAGAGTGATCACTGAGGGTATATAGCCAAAAGTAAACAACCCGGCCGAACAGAGAAAATATATACAAATATATATATATATACTCCGGCACCCTAGGGGGACCAGCACCGGGTGACCGGTGTGGCTTACCGACCGCCCAAAGCGGAGTGTTGTCCACCAGATTCCCTGCCTTAGGTCTCCCAGAGCTGCAGAGCTCGTTCCTCAAATCCTCCACCGGCAGAATGTGTGTAAAAATGGCTGCCGGAGCTCTCAGGGGAGGAGGGAGCCGTGGGCGGCGACTAGTAAAGTGCGGGAATCTGGGGCCCCACAGTGATCAGTGAGGGGGGGGGGAGGAAACCTAAAGTATGCTCCAGCCCTCACTGCCGACGTCAGGTCGACCGTCCCGCCCTTACCCCTGACTGGCAGGCCCGGGGGCGGGAGTTATGGTACTAGGTCGCAATGAAGCCGGGGACTAAATTTAATACCGCGGCCGACAAACAGGCTCGGTCGGCGCGGAAGTCCCGGTCTTCACAAACCAGCAGCTGCTGCAGCGTCTGTGAAACAAGCGCTCCATGCACAGTCCCCATGGGGACACAGAGTACCTTTAGATGCAGGGCCCTGTCCCTGAGGATACATAGACTCCTGTCCGGCAGATTCCCACAGGGGCTGCGGAGGGAGCCCGGTCCCAGTGAATGGATGACCGGTCAGGATCCCACTTCTCCCAGAGCCTCTAAGGGATGGTGAAGGAAAACGGCATGTGGCTCCAGCCTCTGTACCCGCAATGGGTACCTCAACCTTAACAGCACCGCCGACGTAGTGGGGTGAGAAGGGAGCATGCCGGGGGCCCTGTGGGGGCCCTCTTTTCTTCCAACCGATAAAATCAGCAGCTGCTGCTGACTAAAATGGGAATGCATGAGTGGATGTGTGCCTCCTTCCACACAAAGCATAAAACTGAGGAGCCCGTGATGCACGGGAGGGTGTATAGGCAGAGGGGAAGGGTTACACTTTTCAGTGTAATACTTTGTGTGGCCTCCGGAGGCAGAAGCTATACACCCAATTGTCTGGGTCTCCCAATGGAGCGACAAAGAAAACCCTGAATATAAGTAGTCAAAACTGATTTACTTTTTTTTTTAAACCTATCAGCACATTTTTAGATATAAGCATGACTGTCTAGGCAGAAAATAAACATGAAATCTCGTGAAGGTATATGCAAATCAGATTGAGTTCCAATGCATATAACTCATTACTGGCACATCAAGTCTTTAAAAAAACAAAACATACACAAAAACCCTTTTATATGTGAGAATGTACAACGTAACTTATATGCTCCTCCCCCAACCCCCAAAAAAAGTATTGAAGATGTGAAGTACCAAACACTTCACCAACAGTAGAAACGTGGGGTCCAATTTATCAAGATGCTTTTGCTAGAATTCTGGTGTAAAACACCTTGAAATGTCTCAATTACTTTACAACTCAATGTGGGCAAACATTTTGGGATGACGTTTTAATGCTGGGCAGAGCTGAGACAGGACGTTGTGAAGGCCACCCAGCATATTTATCATAGTGTACGCCACTTGTTGGAGTAACATTCTTGTGGAGAGAGCCTCTTAAAAAAAAAAAATTGGCACATCTTACTCCAACACTGCTGTCATTAAGACGGATTTACAAAACGTTTTAATGATAATGTAATAAACTTCAAAATCTAAGTGTAGTTAACTTACACTTAACTTTGTAAACTAAATCATTGGAGAAATGTAATTGCTTCAAAGGGTGGTCGAAAGGCTAAACAAATTTTTATCCAAATCGGTATCTATTTAATGGGGTAATCTAAACTAGTTCCTGATATTGTTGCATTAAAAATTCCCTACTGTTCACTAACTACTATTGATTTGTTTCCCTACTTCCTGTCTATGATGCTTTGTTTGAGAATCCCACTATGCAGCAGCCACTGTTGCCACCAGACTAGCCTTTGGTGGTGTTACAGTGTAAGCAGGTGTGTCTAGTCAATACAGAACTGCTCTACACTTTGTGAATGGAACAGTGACAAGCCCCTACTACTTGAATAATATCATGATTGCAATCTTTGTGCCTCTGCAATAACAACACAGGCCTAATTTCATCTTCATGGACGACAACGCTACAGCTCATTGAGATTGCATCTTTAGGAAACAGCTACCGGGGTACCTCAAATTAAGTGGCCTAGACAGAAAACCTATGGGATCAGCTGAGTTGCCATGTAGAGGCTCATAACTTTGTACCCCAGAACCTCAATGACCTGAAGGCTGCCCTTCAAGAGTGGGATGCCACTCCTCAGCAGACAATAACTTGACTTTTGAAGAGCATGATATGTTGTTGTAAAGCTGTAATTGATGCTCAAGGCCACATAACAAGTTATTGAGACATTGCCATTTTTGAGGGGGTATACCAACTAATGTTGATGGCTTTTGTTTCAATAAATTGTTTGAGATGAGGAAATCAGCAATGGATGCTTCTGCTTAAATGCGCTTTTTTCCACAATAAAATAAAACTGTAGCCTGAACTTTTTAAGTTTTGCATAAATTTTACAGGAAAGCCCAATATCCCAAACTTCTTGTGAGTAGTGTAGGTTGAAATGCATAGGTACTCCTGAGAAAGTTCATCTCCCTTAAAAACAGCCTTCAAGCACCAACACTTATTTCAGTGTCCTGGGTATACAAGCCATACATTAGTATTATGAAATGGATAAGCTTTTGTACCTTATTACACATTCATGAGTCCAAAGCCATTTATGATAGCTGCACAAGAGATCAACCGTGAACACATATTCCCAGACATTGTCAGTCAAATCCTCGCCATACTTCTCACTCTGATGAAAATTGACATCAGGGTAAAGCTGAATTGCCATAAGTACACTGTTCAGAAGAACGTTTGTGTTCATAGGTGGACACTGCAAAAAAAAAAAAAGATATTTCAATTACAATTCAAATGACCTTTATTTCCAGCAAGACGGGGCCCCTCCAAATTATTCAATAGTCCGCGAGTATCTTGATGAAACATTTCCTAATAAATGGATTGGCTGAAGAGGCCCACTTGATTGGCCGGCACGTTCACCAGACTGGACACCAATGGATTTTTTTCTTTTGGGGACTACTCAAAGAAAAAGTTTATAGTTGAAAACCAAAAAGTGTCAGTGATTTGAAAAGCTACATAAGAGATGCATTTTCAAGAAATTAATACCCAAAGAGACTTGTGCAAAAATGTTGAACTTGAAGCGTAAGAGGCAGACTTCCGAGCTGTGCAAATTGTAATGGAAACAGTTTGAGCACCTGCGTTGATAAAATTTAAGAGCTTTTGTATTATTGTTCAGAATAACATTTAATTGTCAATGTTATGCTTGTGTTAGTAAATATAATTTTATATGTAAATCAAAATAAATGCTATTTTCTGTCCACCTACTTGTGGACCACCCTGTATATTGTATAAATATATTATATATATATATACATATACATATACATACATACATACATACATACATACATATATATATATATATATATATATAAAAAAAATTGTTTAAAAGAACAGAGAGTCCTCAGTGGTTGATACCTTTTAATGGCTAACTGAAAAGATGGTAATAATTGCAAGCTTTCGAGACTACTCAGGTCTCTTCATCAGGCATGGTATAACACAAAATCTGAAGAGTCACGTATTTATACACAACAGGACTTAGTTGGATAAGAAAAATATGTCGCTGTCCAGTTGTGCGCGTTTCTTCAGAAGTGTCTTTAGTTCCATAAAGATGCGGTACATTCTGGTATCCTCCATTTTGATACAAGTAAAATATATCTTTGTACCGTGTTAGCCAGTAGAGATAAAAAAAATTGTTTAAAAGAACAGAGAGTCCTCAGTGGTTATCAACCACTGAGGACTCTCTGTTCTTTTAAACAATTTTTTTTATCTCTACTGGCTAACACGGTACAAAGATATATTTTACTTGTATATATATATATATATATATATATATATATATATATATATATATATATATAATTATATTATATTACACACACAGGGGTGGAGGGATCTGCGGCCCATCATTACTCTGCCAGTCACTATGTAAGTTTTACTTCTCCTGAGCATGTCCCGTTTACTCTTGGATAATATACATACATTGTGCACATATTCTCTCTCAATCGTAATGGTGGTGTATTTATGTAATACAGCTCTAATAGTGAGCTATGTCTATAGAGGAATACCACCACCTTGTGGCCATAATGTGGTTGTGCAACTTGTATAGATGTGTATGATGTATTGATAGTGACCAAGAAATTTTCTTGCAGAACCTAGCACTTTGAGTAATTTATGTATTTTACATTGCATTTTGTGCATGTCTTATATTAATATTTTATAAATATCTTTTTGTCATATAAAGTTGTTTTGCTGCAGCACCTAGCATTTTACAGGGTACTTCTTACACCCAGTTTGTATTGTATGCATATTTACTAGTCACTTTATTTTTACTCATTTTACCACCTTGTTATATGGAGAATTTATGAAGCTTCAACCTTAATGGTGTTATACTTCACGGTCTAGTGGACAATATTTGTACATTTCCTCAGGTCCCTTTTTGTAGTTATTGCTGTACTTTTTATTTTTACATTTTATCTTGCGATCAATAAAATTATTATTTTATCCCAAGGTTTGGTTCCTTAGTGGATGTATTAACTCCTAATTTTGTTCAATATTTATAGTGGAGCTTTTTTGGTTAGGGGAACTTTCTTCACAATATGTACATGGCCATTTTTGTAGTATGATATTAGTATTAAATATGTCTTTATCTGGTGTTTTTTTTACATTACTGAATAAAAGTATTACATTTTAGGATGTGCCTGTCCAAGCATATGTGACATAGCGTCAGGACAGCTAAGCAAAAAAATGAGCCACAGAAGACAGCAGGTAAACAGCGGTACTTCCCCTTTCATGCTGTGGCCAAGAAAATGGGACTAAATTCACACCAACTCTACAATATAATTAGTGATGGGCGAATAGTAACTACTAGTGTTCAGATTATTTTAATAAATCTCAAAGTACTATTCCGGTATTCATCACTAATAATGAACCTAATGCAAATCAAAGGGGAAACAAAGCATTTTCCATGAAGATGTCCTAGCGAAGGGGGAGATGGAGAGGACGATCCAGGAATTTGACTTGTCCTAAGAGGTTAAAAGGTTTTCCTGCAGAATTCTCGACCAAAATCGAACAAATGGAACTGCCTCGAACGCTACCACCAGTTTCTGTAAGACTTTCATGCAGAACTGAAGGGGATGTTTGCCCGGACGTCTCAAGGCCCTGACGGATGACTGAAGAAATAATCTCTTCTCTGGAAGAAACACGAGTGCCTGTACTGTGTTGAACATCATATCTAGAAATCATAGCTGCTGCATTGGGACCAAAACAGACTTTGCCTTTCTGACAATCAAACAATAATGCTCCAGAGTCTGAAGAACAACCTGAAGACTTCCAGATTATAAGCAAAGGATGAAAATTTGACAAAGAGATCATCCAGAAAGGGAAAGATATTAAACCACTGGACTGTAGTAGTGCCATTACCGGGGCCAGGATTTTCGTGAATACCCTGGGAGCTGTGGTCAGCCTGCATGAGAGAGCTCTGAATTGATTGTCATCAGCGAAGAAAAGGTTGATGGATTGGAAAAATTGAGAAATGCAGATAAGTATCCTAAATATCTATTGAAAAAAAATCCCCGGCTTTCATGGATGTGATCACAGACCGAAGCGACTTCATCTTGAAGCGACAAAGTTGCACCCATTTGCTCAGATGCTTTAAATCTAAAATTGACTGCACCAAGGTGTTCTTTTTGTTGTTAACGAATAGATTTGAATAAAACCCTCTAAAGTGCTCTGAAAAGGGAACTCCTCCTGCCCGAAGCAGGGAAACTATGGCATGATCAAAATCATCTTTCATGCTGGAAGATGATTGCTTGGGAGGAAGAGAATCAATGAAACAATCCTGAGGTAGGGTGCTAAACTCTATCCTGTGACCCGCAGAGATGGCTTCCCCGATCTAAAAATCGCTGATTGCCCCAAAAAATGCTTCCTGAAAAAGGAGGAGGCGGCAATCCACCTAGGAAAAATTCCCAAGTGGGGATTGCCCATCAAACAATCTTCCTACTGCCTCTGGATCCAGGGGGCTTAGACCCTGATCCAAAGGAGCATCCCACTGAAATGGACCTTAGTCCTTTTATGTTCCTGAGAGATATTCAGCCTCACTTGCCGACCCAACTCCTCCTGTGCTAGAAATTGACGAAAGAGGCAAACCTGAAAAGTTCCCTTCCTCAATAAGCAAAAGAAAGGTTAGCGCCTAACCTAAGACAGGTCTGGGACCTTGCCACTAACTAATTTACAATTTGCCAAACTAAATCCCTAAACTAAAGACCAGTTAATATATAACTTTTAATTAATTCTTATAAGATCATAGACACACGGAAAAAAAAATAAAAACGTAACTTATATATCCAATATAGTCAGTCATTCTAGCTGCCAGTCACTGATCTCCCATTTGGGCCTGCTCCTATTCTATCCACAGTATAGACTACTATATGTAAATTATTCCCATAACTAATAATCAAAGGTTTAGCAATTTAAAATCCTATCAGTAGCCTCTCCAATAAGTTTCACCACAAATGCAAATGTTGGAGAGGCTACTGATAGCATTTTAAAAAAAGTTTTCTCGTGTGTCTGTGATCTTATAAGAATTAAATATATTAACTAGTCTTTAGTTTAGGGATTTAGTTGCCCTTGGCAAATTGTAAATTAATGTCAATTGAACCCTACGCTGACTAATGGAGCAAGTTTCTTTAAGTCAATTCTTGCCTCTGAATCCGGCAGACTAGGTATGGTCTGCTGGGGAGGAGCCAATTTTATTTAGGTGTAATAACACTGTCGAACTCCAGGTGGCAGCAGACTATCCCATGGTTCTGTGTCCCCCAATAAGATGAACGAGAAAGCAAGCTTTCTAAAAATAAAACAAGTGGAATAGTTCAATTGGGGGGCCGTGCAGATTGGACAGGTGTGACAAATGTGGAACATAACTAGAATATTCGGTGATAATAGGGGTACAATAATATTAGGAGATAGCAGCGGTACTACAATGCTCTAGGATAAGATCGGTGCTCCAGCACGGAAATAGTGGCTACATGGAGAGGTGCAAGAGCAGAATCCTGGCCAACTAGGGTGTATAAAAGGTGGACAAAGAGGAGTAAAGGAGTGCAGAGCGATGCTAGCCTTGGCTGTCAACATGATCATTTTAGCTAAAAAAAACAGCACAGGAAGCTGCCTAATCTGGAAGAGTATGTAAACAGTCAACATGGACACACTGAACCAAAAACTTGAGAAGGTAGAAAAAAACAAAAACACAAACAAAACACACACAGTACTGAACTTTTTTTTCATTACATTTCACCACAGAAAACACTTTTAAAAGCATGTGCTATGCACACACTTACCTTTTCCCAATTCAGGTAAGCACTCAGACAAGACCCAACATCCTCTTTTGCCAAAATTTTAAGAACTGCCTGAACTGCTTTACTGACCACTCCGTGTAGGGACAATATATCATTCCATGAACTGATAATAAACAGGAGCAGTTTATCGGGATCTGGAAAATCTAAATAAATAAAATATATATAAAATGGAAAAAAAGAATGAGCTCTATGTAGTAAATGGAACCATCAACCATATGTGGTGCCAGCTAGGCATAGAGAAATGGCGGCAACCTAACAGGCAGAGAACATCTCTGCTACTAATGATAGGACATACGCTGGGAACAGAGACTTTCTTTTAAAAGTCCCCTCACCTCCAAGAAAATACATTTTATTACAAAATGAACAAAACAAAAATATGGGTTGGCAAGCTACACTACAGTAACAGCCTGAAAAAAATGATAGTTATCTAGTTCAAAATGTAAATGGTAAAAAATAAATAAATAGATAAATGAAACAGAACAAAAATTACTTTTCTACAGAGGTATACTGAATTTCTCCATCCCATATAAGTTTGGAAAATATTATACACATTCATTTTATTGCAGTCTTTAACTAAGGCAGGAGTCCCATGTAATTAGGAAAGCAGCCCTTCTAGTGACGTTAATTATTGCAGCGATGATCTGAGTCTGCTATGTTGGGGTGGGGGGGGGGACTGGCGAACACGTGAACTATGGGACAAAAAGATGACGGTGACAATTTGGCTTTCTCTTTCCACCAAGTGCTATGTAGGCTATAAAACAGAAGAGCCACCTCAGAAAGTTAGGATCCTAACCACTTTCTAGAAAATAAATATACTTCCAGCAAGCAATATAATGAACCATGTTTTACAAATTATAAAATAGTACCTACCTTCTTTAATTATGCTATAGCAAAGAACTCGTGCTCTTTCAATGTCTCCTAGCTGTCGACATAAACCCACATACACTCTGCAAAGAGCCTGAAGATATACACTGTCCAAAGTCCTCTTTCCAGTGTTAATTTTTTTTAAAAGAACATGTAAAAAACAGTCAGCTAAATGCTAAAAAAAAAAAAAAAAAAAAAAGAGAAAAAAAAAGTAAATCAATAATTAGAAAAATACAAAATACAGATCTTATGTGATTTTTAAAAGTGGTAACTTTGGCACACTGTCAAAATTAAAATCTTAAAGTAGTTGTCAAAGGTAAGTTAATCGAGCGAGCATGTGCACCTCAACTATATTTATTGTGTATGGAACTGTAAGAGATAACTTACTACTGTGTTTTTCCAAAAATAAGACCTCCCCCAAAAATAATCCCTAGCAGGGATTTTCAGCATTTTTGGAGCAAGGCTTAAATATAAGCCCTCCCCCGAAAATAAGCCCTAGTCGCGGATCTATAATGAAGTGTCCGTGCAGCTAAAAAGGTTACAGATACTGCAGGACACTTCATTATAGACAGCGGCACCCGGCAATTACACCTGACACTGAGCGGCAGGACCTGCACTGATCGCACACCCGCACACACACAAACAAACAAACAAACCAGATCTCACACACAAACATCGGATCACACGCAAACAAATCGGATCGCACACACATCAGATCGCATACACACTCACCTCATCCAGCGACACCGATCTCTTCTCGCCGGCAGAATTCTGAGAGGCAGTGCGGTGCAGCGCGACGAACAGGACCTGCAGCGGGACACGTGACATGCTTCATTCCCTGCACTGGATGTGATGTGATGTGTGCGCGGCGATCGGCTGTGTGTGTGTGTGTGAGATCTGCTGTGTGTGTCTGCAATCGGCTGTCTGTATCTGTGATTGGCTGTGTGTGTCTGCGATCGGCTGTGTTTTCTGCGTTCGGCTGTGTGTATATGTGTGTGTGTGACCGGCTGTGTGTGCCTGCGATCTGCTGTGTGTGTGTGTGTGTGTGAGATCGGCTGTGTGTGATCTGCTGTGTGTGTCAGTATGTCAGCTAGCAGCAGGGTAGGACGGCGTGCAGCACCAACCGGAGATCACAGGGAGGACCTGGGAGCCACGCAGAAGTCCTGGTCTGGTGAGTATGAGTCTCCTGGGAAGTGGGGGGGTGGTGGGGGGGAGGGGGGGGACTGCTTTTTTGGGGGGGTAAACTTGCCCCCAACCGTGTTTCTCCAAGAATAAGACCTCCTCCAAAAATAAGCCCTAGTGCTTTTTTGGGGGGCAAAAAAAAAATAAGACTGTCATATTTTTGGAAAAACACGGTATCTTAAAGGGGATTTTAAGGCTAAACAAATTTCTGGTGTCAGTTTGATTGCGATATGCCAACTTCTGTTGCCTGCTAGAGAAGATGTCATTTGTCTGCTCTCTAAAGGCCCAGTCCCACTAAACAACTTACCAGCGATCCCAACAACGATACAACCTGATAGGGATCGCTGGTAAGTTGCTAGGAGGTTGCTGGTAAGATGTCACACTAAGCGACGCTCCAGCGATCCCACCAGCAACCTGACCTGGCAGGGATCGCTGGAGCGTCGCTACACGTGGAAGCATGTTGCGCTTGGTAACTAAGGTAAATATCGGGTAACCAACCCGATATTTACCTTGGTTACCAGCGCATACCGCTTAGCGCTGGCTCCCTGCACACCTAGCCACAGTACACATCGGGTTAATTACCCGATGTGTACTCTGCTACGTGTGCAGGCAGCAGGGAGCCGGCTTCTGCGGACGCTGGTAACCACGGTAAACCAAGAAGCCCTTCCCTTGGTTACCCGATATTTACCTTCGTTACCAGCGTCCGCCGCTCTCACACTGCCAGTGCCGGCTCCCTGTTCCCTGCACTCCTAGCCACAGTACACATCGGGTTAATTACCCGATGTGTACTCCAGCTACGTGTGCAGGGAGCAGGGAGCCGGCACTGGCAGTGTGAGAGCGGCGGACGCTGGTAATGAAGGTAAATACGTAACGCTGACGCTGGTAACGAAGGATATTTACATTGGTTACCAGCGTCCGTAGAAGCCGGCTCACTGCACATTTAGTTGTTGCTCTGTCGCTGTCACACACAGCGATGTGTGCTTCACAGTGGGAGAGCAACAACTAAAAAATGGTCCAGGACATTCAGCAACAACCAACGACCTCACAGCAGGGGCCAGGTTGTTGCTGGATGTCACACTAAGCAACATCACTAGCAAGTTGTGCCTCAGCAGCGATGTTGCTTAGTGTGACGGCACCTTATGTTTTGCATAATGGCGTTCACGTGCCAACTTGCAATTGTTCCTGCTTCTCGCACTAGAGCACTGAGAAACGCAGTTACAGTCTTGCCTAAAGAGAATCGATAACCAGGTTTTTGGTACTTCATCTGAGAGCAGCATAATATAGACAAAGAGATTCTGCAAGTAACCACATTTATCTTAGATCACTGTGGACAGCCCTTCTGACTTTATCTCATAATTGAGTGTAGCAGAGCTGGGAACTATCCCCGCCCCCACACCAGGCTCTCAATAGATTATGTATTGACTGTGAGATGCCAATCACAGCAGGGGGCGTGCCTGACTGGTCTGCACTGCAGAGGAGTCACACCAAATGTTAAATCACAGAGCAATAAACCCTCTAGTATGAGTAAATTATAGCTCACACACAGATAAGAGAAACACATGTTTTAACTTTTTTAACCCTTGCAGCATGCTGTCCTCAGCTTACATCGCAAAATCCTGGTGACAGATTTCCTTTAAGTTAATGAGAGAGCTACAATACCTGAAAAATAAATCAAGGATAAATCGCAAACATTTTTAAAAGGGGTAGTCTCATCTTGTATATTTATCAGAGAGCACAAGAGAGTGGTGTTTAATGCCGCGCCAATAGATCACTTCAGATGATGTTCAGACCAGTGTTACTTTATTGTTTTCCAGGTCAACGCGTTTCTGGGGCATCTGCCCCCTTCATCAGGACCACCAAAGAAACAGATAACAGGAATGTTATCTGTTTCTTTGGTGGTCCTGATGAAGGGGGCAGATGCCCCAGAAACGCGTTGACCTGGAAAACAATAAAGTAACACTGGTCTGAACATCATCTGAAGTGATCTATTGGCGCGGCATTAAACACCACTCTCTTGTGCTCTCTGTTATCTACCGTTTTGGTGGCTGCAGCCTTGGATTGTGTGATACATGCGATTACAGTAGTTGTGGCTTCTCACAACTACATCTGGTGAGTAGTTTTACTCCCCCACCCCCACCCCTCACATATTGGGGTAAGACCCTATGCGCTTGTTTTTCCACAGTTTTTTCCGTCTTGTATATTTATGGCATATTCAGACAATATAGATATTAAATTTGCAAAATTAGTGTCAATCAACTATATTGTCTGTGTTACATGTGCACTGTATCACATTCATTTAGCTCATAAGATACTATGGAATTATTTGTTATGGGCCATATGCAAGTACCATGCCCAAGAGCCTATTAGTCCTCTTCAAGCTATATACTAGGTAAGTGTGCCAAATAAAAGAAGATTTTGGATACTCACTATAAAATCTCTTTTACTGGGGGGGTCATAGGAAACCATGGCGATGTATGAGTATGCTGCTGCCACTTGAAGGCTGACACTTAATGAAAAAAGTTAGCTCTTCCTCAGTAGGGTTCACCAACCAACCGGAGCCAAGCTGATCAGTTCGTGTGAAAGAAGTGGATAAGCTGCCTACGATAAAAATACAGACTGGCCCAACAGAGGCATTCAAAATGAGTGGGTGTGGTATCCCCCAATGAAGGCTCTGAGAAAGATTTTGCCGTGAGTATCCAAATACTTCTTTTCTCGATCACTTCATTGGGAGACACAGGAAACCATGCGACATCCCAAAGCAGAAAGAACTAGAAGAGAAAGGACTAGAAAAAAGGAAGAGCAGAGGAAAGATTCTCAGGTTGGAAATCGGACATTGTAATTCGCAAAACCTTTCTGCCTAGGCTTGAAACAGCCAAATAAAAAAGTAAGAATGTGTGTACTCTGTAGATCTTAGGACAGCCAAGTACAGATGATTAGGACGCTCCCTGGAAAGTTGCCAAATAGAGGCTTGATACGAATGGTCCAGGAAGTCCCAGAGAGGGCATTCTGACCCAGCCCAATATGCGTCCAGAAGGATCTAGACAAGAAGACAATTAGGAGAACATACAGGTGCATCTCAAATTAGAATATCATCAAAAAGTTAATTTCAGTAATTCAATACAAAAAGGGAAACATAGTATATAGAGTCATTACAGAGTGATTTATTTCAAGTGTTTATTTCTGATGATTATGGCTTACAACCAATAGAAACACAAAATGCAATATCTCAGAAAATTAGAATAATTACCACGAAACACCTGCAAAGACTTCCTAAGCGTTTAAAATGGTCCCCTAGTGTGGTTCAGTATCAGGGGGAAGACTGATGACTTGACAGATGTCCAGAAGGCAGCCACTGACACACTTCACAAGGAGGGTAGGCAACAAAAGATCATTGCTAAAGAAACTAGCTGTTCATAGAGTGCTGTATCCAAGCATATTAATGGATAGTTGAATGGAAAGAAAAAGTGTGGTAGAAAAAGGTGCACAAGCAATTACTACAGCCTTGATAGTATTGTCAAGAAAAGGCCATTCAAAAATTTGGGGGAGATTCACAAGGAGTCAACTGCTGCTGGAGTCAGTGCTTCAAGAGCCACCACACATAGACGTATTCAGGACATGGGCTACAAGTGTCCTTGTGTCAAGCCACTCATGACCAATAGACAACGCCTTAAGCGTTTTACCTGGGCCAAGGAGAAAAAAAAAAAAAGAACTGGACTGTTGCTCGGTGGTCCAAGGTGTTGTTTTCAGATTAAAGTTAATTTTGCATTTAATTTGGAAATTAAGGTCTCAGTCTGTAGGAAACGTTCAGAGGCACACAATCCAAATTGCGTGAGATCTAGTGTGAAGTTTCCCTAATCAGTAATGGTTTTGGGAGCCATTTCATCTGTTGGTGTAGGTCCACTGTGTTTTTATCAAGACCAAAGTCAACGCAGCCATCCACCAGGAAATTTTAGAGCGCTGCATGCTTCCATCTGCTGACAAGCTTTTTAGAGATGGAAATTTCATTTTCTAGCAGTACTTGGCACGTGTCCACACTGCCAAAAGTAACAAATACCTGGTTTAATAACATCAGTATCACTGTGCTTGATTGGCCAGCAAACTTGCCTGACCTAAACCTCAGAGAATCTATGGGGTATTGTCAAAGGAAGATGAGACACCAGACCCAACAATGCAGGCAAGCTGAAGGCTGCTATCAAAGCAACCTGGGCTTCCATAACACCTCAGCAGTGCCACAGGCTGATTGCCCTCATAACACACTGCATTGATGCAGTAATTTATGCAAAAGGAGCCCTGACCAAGTATTGAGTTGCATTTACTGTACAAACTTTTCAGTAGGCCAACATTTCTGAGATTAAAATCATTTTTTCAGTTGGTCTTATATAATGTTCTAATTTTCTGAGATAATGACTTATCATTTTTAATTGGCTGTAAGCCATAATCATCAATATTAAACTGAAAAAAACCCCACTGGAAATAGATCACTCTGTTTGTAATGACTATATAATATATGCATTTCCCTTTTTCTATTGAATTACTGAAATAAATTAACTTTTTGATTATATTCTAATTTATTGAGATGCACCTGTATAAACAAGGAATCCAAGCAGCTGAGAGACATCTGTCCTAACAGCTAAGGGTGTTGAGATGCACTTTGACCAGGTACAATGTATCTTAGAGACCGGTAAGGAGGACGAGGAGAACAATGGAACAAGAGAAGACCATCTCCCAAGGAAATGTAAAAGAAGAAACCAAATGCAGGATCACATTGTCCAGGAGAAGATCAGGAAAGAACAGTGACAAGACAGGGCTGCTAGTTCTGAAACTCGCCCATGGAAGAGATCGTTGCTGGAAAGAACCTTCCAGGAAACAAGGAAAGAGAGTGACTACAAAAGATTAAAAAAGGAAAGAACTCTACAGTGTGCACCACCAGATAAGGTCCCAGAGATTCATGGGAGACCGCTAGAGATTTACCAATATTTAACAATAAGGAAACGTCACAGGAAATCTCAAACGGCAAAAACTAGTTTCCTTTGAAAAGGAAGGCAAAGACCCAACTCGTCATTCGAGAACTAGGAGGATGACAGGGGGAAAGGAAGGATGGGTAGCCCAGTAAACAACAGCATCGAGAGTCAACCGCTCAGAGTTGCAGAACCTGGATGAGGATAGAGGGACGCACACCCTGGATGCCATCAGATCAACGTCTGTTATCTTCAGCCATAAACGAATGTGTATGAGAACCATCTGATGAGACAACCAGTCTCCTGTCGAAGGCTTTTCCCAGGTTAGTAAGTTTGGTGGTCCAGCGCATACTCCAGGGATGTGAACTGCTGAAAACAACAAAAACACCCTTTGCTCAGCCCATGAACAAATACCTCCGTTGAGACCCATCCAGATAGGGTTATAATTTTTCTTTTTATGTTCAGTTTATTGTACGATGTAAATCACATCCTCCTGCAACATTTTTATCATCTTTTGCAATTACTTTATGTAGTACAATGTTTGCAGTGATCAGCTGTTCCAACGGGCATCTCCTGCGCGCTTTTTTGAAAATCTATATATACCCCCTTGATGTGCTGTATGTTATTGTAATTATACTGATGAAAAAGTTTTCAACTCCAAAATGCGTTGAATAAAATCAATTTTTTCAAGCACCAGCATTTTCCTTGTGGACAACAGCGTGGCTTTTAACCCTTCATCTCCAATTTCTACACTGGATAGCGGACAAAACGTTTTGACTGCAGCTCTGATCAGACAAGCGGTTTGTGGTAGATGGCAGTTCTGAATTACTGGATAGAGGACAGAACACTTGGATCATGGTGCAAACGATCATGTGGTTCATAGTAAAGCTGACTCACTGGATAGAGGACAGAGAACCTGGACCGCAACTGTGATCAGAATGATCCACGTGGTAGAAGGTGGGTGTGACTCGCTGGATAGCAGACAGTGCAAGAGAAAGCAAAATCTGCAATGCAGAAAGATAGCGCCCAATAGTCCTGAAGGAACCAATAGCAATAGCAGGGTCCATCGTCTATCCTTGCAAACACAGGTTTTTTTCTAAACATGTACCATCTGTACCAATCCCTGCCACTGCAGGTCGAGATATTTTGTTTCTCCCCTGATGAACTCTCCATATTGAGAGGGAAATTCGTCGGGAGGGCGTTTCTTTACTTTTGATGAGGTTGTGGGGCAGACAGCTTACTTTGGCGCTGCCCTTGTCAGGGCGGAAGCAATTACGGGGCACGACAGAGATATTTACACAACTACCCGACTGCTGACCCTGGTTCTTCCGGCCAGTGTTTCCTCTCCTATTTGATTGGTGCCTTTCCTTGCCTGTGGAGAAAGATTGGGTGAGATTGTTCCTTTTTCTTTTTGGCACTTGTTTGTATTATGCACTGCACTTTATTACCATTTTAATATTTATAATTAAATGTTAAGTTTTAGTCCCAGCTATTGCTATAGCTGACAGTGCACTTTAAAGTGGTGGCCCCTAAAGTATGGGACGTACTTTAGTATTCAGCTGCAGGAACTCCCAAGCCCAGGATGATGATCTAGGGGCATATGGGAAGGCCCCAGAGAAGCCTTTAGTCTATGCATATGGTACTGACCAGAAATCTGTCCTGGACCCTCTGACAAGAGATATCTTCTCAGGGAGTAAACATAGGGCGAGCGAGATTGCGGTCAGTGGGGGTGCTACTGGATGAATTGCAATTAGAGGAAAGACTTCTTGACAAACATTATCAGGGAAGCTATATTTAGCTGACAGAGCTTACCCTGTCTGGAGCCTGTGACCCTGACTATGCTGTCCAAAAAGACAAGCAGCAGAGGTTTGTGGAGGCTGCAGGCATTGGTAATGACGTCGACAGGGGAAGAAAGATTGGGCCGAAAAGGGGGCGGCATCAGAAAAAGCACGTGGTATTCCCATGCCTCTAGGAGGCATGACGCGTTGTAATTGGCAATAAGCACATGCATGTTGGGTTAGGGTTCTACCTCATAGACCAGAGAGGATACACTAGTGACAACACCACACTGTGCTCTCGGTCTCTATGTGAGATGACAGAGTAACACAAGCCCACTCCGTTGCCCAGTCAGAAGCTGTATGTGAAAAACAGGGAAATCATTAATAAAAATAAAAAAAAAAGCAATAAACCTAAGGTAGAAACAAGGCTAAGTAAGCTAATACTGATCAACTTGGCTCCAGTTGGTAGGTGTATCCTACTGAGAAGCTAACTTTTTTTCATCAACTAGTGTCAGCCTCTGAGTGGCAGCAGCATACACCACATGGTTTCCTGTGTACCTGAAGTGATAAAGTAAAAAATTTCCAATGGCATTATTGGTTTAGATTTTCATGAATGTCATGTCAAGCATATTATATACTTAAACTAATTATACAATATGTATATATACACTACTCACAATAAGGCTGCTTTCCCACTACGTTTTATTTAACATGCGTCATGAACGTTTTTTTTGCTGTAAAAGCGGATCCTGCTTTTACAGCAAATAAAACACATGCAAACGCATGTGTTATTTTGCAGGATCCTGTCACTTTAAGTTTATGGGCGGGCATTGGAGTCATGTGATCGGGAGTCAGTGGAACTGAATGTGATAGACTGGGAGCCGGCATCTGACAGCTGTGGAGGCTCGTAACCAAGGTAAACATCGGGTAACTTGCTTGGATACCCAATATTTACCTTGGTTACGAGCATCCGCAGCTGCTAGGAGCCGGGCTGTCTGCTCCCTGCACACGTAACCAACATAAACATCGGGTAACTAAGAGAAGCGCTTTGCTTGGTTACCCGATATTTACCTTGGTTATGAGTGTCCGCAGCTCTCAGGCGGGGGAGAGAGAGGACAGAGGGAGGGGCAGAGGGACAGAGGGAGGGGCAGAGGGACAGAGGGAGGGGCAGAGGGACAGAGGGAGGGGCAGAGGGACAGAGGGAGGGGCAGAGGGACAGAGGGAGGGGCAGAGGGACAGAGGGAGGGGCAGAGGGACAGAGGGAGGGGCAGAGGGACAGAGGGAGGGGCAGAGGGACAGAGGGAGGGGCAGAGAGACAGAGGGAGGGGGAGAGAGACAGAGGGAGGGGGAGAGAGACAGAGGGAGGGGGAGAGAGACAGAGGGAGGGGGAGAGAGACAGAGGGAGGGGGAGAGAGACAGAGGGAGGGGGAGAGAGACAGAGGGAGGGGGAGAGAGACAGAGGGAGGGGGAGAGAGACAGAGGGAGGGGGAGAGGGAGGGAGAGAGAGGGGGGGGAGAAAGATAGACTGATCACAACTGGCTGGTTTCTGTGCATGCTCAGTAGAGCAAGCAGGATCCTGTCTATCAGCATGCCAGCGTTCACATGCGTTTGTATGCAGTATAGTCAAGATCCAGCAATTTGTAGTATTTTAACGCAGCTCAAAAACGCTACAAGTAGCGTTTTTGAAAAATGTTAAAAAACTGCAAGTCGCTGGATCCACACTATAACGCACGCAAACGCATGTGAACGCATGTTGACGCAAGTCCATTGCAAATGCATTGAAATGAAAACGCATTTGCACTGGATCCGTTTTTGCGTTAAAAAAACCGTTCAGAACGCATGGTAAAAAAATGTAGTGTGAAAGCAGCCTAAGTTAGGGATATTTCGCTTTTCAGGCGAAATTTATGTAAAACGTAAAAAGTTCACACTACAGTGATATTTTATCTTGAAAGTGAGGCATTTAAGTAGAAGCATGCAATGTTGATTTCCTCATCTTAAACAATTTTGAAACAAAAGCAAATAACCCTGGTTGGTATACCCCACCCCCAAATTGTCAATGTCTCAATAACTTGGCATGTGGCCTTGAGCATCAATTACAGCTTGACAACAAAGTCTCATGCTGTTCACAAGTTATTGACTGCTGAGGCACGGTATACCAGTTTTCTTGAAGGGTGGCCCTCAGGTCATTGAGGTTCTGGGGTACAGAGTTAAGAGCCTCTATATGGCAGCTTAGCTGATCCCATAGATTTTCTATGGGATTCAGTTCTGGAGAAATGGCATGTCACGCCATTTGAGGTACCCCAGTCTCCAGCAGCCATTCCCTAATGATGCAACTTCGATGAGCTGGAGCATTGTCGTACATGAAGATGAAATTAGGCCTGTGTTGTTCATGCAGAGACACAAGGACTGCATTAATGATGTTATTTAAGTAGTAGGGGCTTGTCACTGTACCATTCACAAAATATAGGACAGTTCAGTATTGACTAGACCTCTGTCCATACTAACACCACCACCAAAGGCTCGCTTGGTAACTACTGAGGCTGATGCATAGCGCTCTCCTTTACGTCTCCAACATCATTGGTGGGCATCTTTTATGCTCAGTGTGAATTGACTTCCATTGGTGAACAACAGGGAGGGCCACTGGTCCCGCATCCTTATGGTGTGGTCAGGTATCTTTGCAGGTCGTCTAACACGCAGTCCATGCTGATGTAAACAATTTTGAATTGTACGCTAAGTGGCCACTTCGATCTGAGAAAATCCTGTTTGAAGCCTCACAATGGTAAGGTACTGTTCATCAATTGTTAGGTGTCATCTTGGTCTCATGACATCAAAATGTGAACAAAAAATATGGGTAGAGCTGGGCTCAACCGCCTAAGGAGGAAGGTGCTTAAGGGAAAGAAAGCGCTAAGTAATATATTGGATCCCAAGCACTCAAAATAGGACAAAGAGAATAAATGCAAAAAAGTGTTATTTTATTGGACTATTTGCAAAAAAGAAAACGCCACCACAATATAGCAAAAGCCGACGTTTCGGCCTATGTTAGGCCTTTTTCAAGGTTTTTGCGTATAATGGGAGGGTGGATGGGACGAATTAGACGTCAAGGGATTGTACCATGTGGCGTTTGCTTTGCTTTGCAAGGGTACGTCACGGAGGCCAGGGAGGCCCAGAAGACAGGTGGAGGAAGAGAGAGGATGCCTGGATAACACAAGGAGTGGGGACAGGGTCCCAGAGGTCTGTGATGGAGGCAGGAGGCTTTTGCTATATTGTGGTGGCGTTTTCTTTTTTGCAAATAGTCCAATAAAATAACACTTTTTTGCATTTATTCTCTTTGTCCTATTTTGAGTGCTTGGGATCCAATATATTACTTATCAAAATGTGAACAGCCTGATAAGGAGAACTGTTTAAATACCAACTATAATTGAACCCTGAAATTTATTAGGCGATGTGAATTTTGTCATTAAGCTCCTTGTTAGGCTAAGTTCACATTTCCGTCAATTTGTATCAGTCACAATCCGCTGCTCTGGTAAACAACGGAATCCGTTTGGCGGATTCCGTTGTTCCCATAGACTTGTATGAGCGGCGGATTGTGACTGATGATGCTGCGTTGCATCCTCCGCCTGACTGATCAGTCGTGGAACGACTGAAAGCCGGGCGGGAGGGACACAGCTTGTAACGTTTTTTGAGCAGCGCAATCCGTAGGATTTCACTGCGCATGCTCTCTCTGACTCCCTGCACACGTAACCAAGGTAAATATTGGGTAACCAAGCAAAGTGCTTTGCTTAGTTACCCAATATTTACCCTGGCTATGTGTGCAGAGAGCCCGACACTTCCCCGCTCCCTCCCGCATGTACACACACACTCAGACACACACACTCACTCACCTGTCCCCAGCCGTGCAGTCACCAGCACTGACGTCCTCAGCGCCATGGCTCCGCTCGGATCCACTCACAACGCACTCCGCCCCCCCGCACACATTCTCGGCGGCCGGATCCTGTGAGCGATCAGCTGATCACCCGGCGGCCGGATCACTCACAGGAGCCGGCCGCCGGGAGATCAGGTGACCGCTCTCATTAGCTCATGATCAGCTGATCGTTCTCTCTTTTACAACGGAGTCAGACAGTGAATTCTAACTCTTGTCATCCGTTGTACAATGCATCAGTTACAAGCGTCAAGCAACGCATGTGACTGATGCAAAACAATGGAAATGTGAACCTAGCCTTAGAGAACAGAAAGTTGTGCAAAAAGTACTAAAGCATTGAACAGTTGAACATGTGCGTTCAAAGGTTTAGAGAAGGTCACATTAAGTTCACCTGAAAAGGTTAGTGTGCATTTTAGAATCTTGAAATTTCACCTGAAAGCCAAATGTGCCCAACCTTTCGTGAGTAGTGCATATGTGTATATGTAAATACATTATAGTGCCAACATATTCTGCAGCACTTTACAATTCAAAGGGGACATGTAAAGACAAAATAAAGCATTACAGACCAACACATAGTTCATCGCATACCAAGAGGAGTAAGACCCCTGCTTGCAAGCGAACAATCTATGAGGAAATAGGGAAGCACAAAAGGTAGACCTAAAGTGCTTGTCATGTAAGGTACAGCTGTTACTATAGAAAAAATGGGGACATTCAAATAACACTGCATGAACCAGTCACCAGCCAGTATCTGTACAAGTACAATACAAGATAGTTAGAGGAGTGAGATGATAGGTCACTCTAAAGAAATGTGGTTTCAGTGCACGCTTGAAACAGTGGATACTGGGATTAATCGGATTGTCTGAAGTAGCACATCTCAGAATATTGGTGTAGCACAAGAGAAATCCTGGATAAAGGAGTATCAGGTTCAGATTACAGAAGATGTTAGTCTTAGATCATTGGCAAAACAGAGAGAATGGGTAGGGTGGTAGACAGAAATGAGGGAGGAGATGTAAAATAGTACAGTACTGTGGAGAGCTGTGTGTGTAAGGCTATGTGCGCACCTTGTGTACAGTCACTGCAGAAATTTCTGCAGCGATCTGAAGAGGACACGTGCGCTTCAAATCGCTGCAGAAAATGTCCGTAGTGAAAAAAAAAAAAGCAGATTCCATGCCCTCTGCCTGCAGCTCCTGCCATAGACAGAGCGGGGGCTGCAGGCAAAGCGCACGGAAGAAGTGACATGTCACTTCTTAGAACGCGCGCTTCGGGCAGCAGCCGAAGCGCTGCGCTCTAAGACGCCACGTGCGCACGGCTCCTGCATAATCTTCATAGATTATGCAGGGGACGCAGGACGCATGCAGTTACGCTGCACTACAAAGCGCAGCGTAACTGCATGTAATTACGCAACGTGCGCACATAGCCTAAGAGTGATAAGTGTATATTGGATTCTATAGCGGATTTGCAACCAGTGTAATGACTGGCGTATGGTAGCAGCATCTGTGTAGCAGTTGTATAGAAATATGATCTTGGCTGCAGCTGTCATGATAGATTGGAGCATCAAGAGTTCAGTGGGAGAGAGAACAATTAGTAAAGCATTGCAGCAGTCCGCACAAGAATGAATTAGAGTCAAAAGGTAAGAAAAGGTTGAATTCTAGAGGTGTTTCGAGGTGCATTTAACATGAGTGAGCAAGTAATCTGATGAGTATAAAAAATAAATATATATATAATAAGACTTAGGATATATATCAGATCAGAATCCCAATTTGCAGACACTGTTTCGGGGTGATTGCCCCTCGTCAGTGCAAAGTGTGGGTATCTGATCCGGTTTATGAGACGCTATGTGGGGACCACGGGGAAGACTATTCTCCTTATGGAGACCTGACAAACCAGTCTGGCTGCCAGTGAGGGGACTTATAGCTGCAATGCCCCTCTGGGAATTATTCAAATTTTCCCTCCAGTGAGGAAGGAGACAAACTCTAGCGCCACCTATTGGAAGTAGCAATCCTAAAAGTGAAACTTGGCTTTTTAAACAAGCCTTTTCATTTTTCAGTTTTGAGGGAGCATGCAATTGGCATGCTGACTGCAGGAACAGTAGATCTAATCGGCCTCACAACTACAAACCACTTGTAACCAAACCAGCCCAGGATCTCCACATCCAGCATCTTCACCTTTAAGATCTTCTGAGACCAGGCACCCGGACAACTGCTCCAGTAATCGGTTTGCATAACCAAAAGGATTAATGCACAAACAAAAACCATCTCAGGGAAGCTCATCTGCTCCTCATCTCGGTTTCCACCTGACTGTAGTTCGTCGCCGTAACCGACTTAAGTGGGCAAATGCTCAAATTCAATGGCGTCTGGCATGCTGAGGAAGAAGGGAATTTTGTTTACTTACCGTAAATTCCTTTTCTTCTAGCTCCAATTGGGAGACCCAGACAATTGGGTGTATAGCTATGCCTCCGGAGGCCACACAAAGTATTACACTAAAAGTGTAAAGCCCCTCCCCTTCAGCCTATACACCCCCCGTACTGCTACGGGCTCATCAGTTTTGGTGCAAAAGCCAGAAGGAGGAAAAAATTATAAACTGGTTTAAAGTAAATTCAATCCGAAGGAATATCGGAGAACTGAAACCATTTAACATGAACAACATGTGTATACAAAAAACAGGGGCGGGTGCTGGGTCTCCCAATTGGAGCTAGAAGAAAAGGAATTTACGGTAAGTAAACAAAATTCCCTTCTTCTTTGTCGCTCCTAATTGGGAGACCCAGACAATTGGGACGTCCAAAAGCAGTCCCTGGGTGGGTAAATAATACCTCATAATAGAGCCGTAACGGCTCCGTCCTACAGGTGGGCAACTGCCACCTGAAGGACTCGCCTACCTAGGCTGGCATCTGCCGAAGCATAGGTATGCATCTGATAGTGTTTCGTGAAAGTGTGCAGGCTCGACCAGGTAGTTGCCTGACACATCTGCTGAGCCGTAGCCTGGTGTCGTAAGGCCCAGGAAGCTCCCACGGCCCTGGTAGAATGGGCCTTCAGTCCTGAGGGAACCGGAAGCCCCGAGGAACGGTAAGCTTCGAGAATTGGTTCCTTGATCCACCGAGCCAGGGTTGATTTGGAAGCTTGTGTCCCTTTACGCTGGCCAGCGACAAGGACAAAGAGAGCATCGGAGCGGCGCAGGGGCGCCGTACGAGAAATGTAGAGCCTGAGTGCTCTCACCAGATCTAACAAGTGCAAATCCTTTTCACATTGGTGAACTGGATGAGGACAAAACGAGGGTAAGGAGATGTCCTGATTGAGATGAAAAGTGGGCAAGGCAAATGGCCAGGGAGAAAATGCCTGAGCAGAGCACCACGACAGGAATATTTTCCACGTCCTGTGGTAGATCTTGGCGGACGTTGGTTTCCTAGCCTGTCTCATAGTGGCAATGACCTCTTGAGATAATCCTGAAGACGCTAGGATCCAGGACTCAATGGCCACACAGTCAGGTTGAGGGCCGCAGAATTCAGATGGAAAAACGGCCCTTGAGACAGCAAATCTGGTCGGTCTGGCAGTGCCCACGGTTGGCCGACCGTGAGATGCCACAGATCCGGGTACCACGACCTCCTCGGCCAGTCTGGAGCGACGAGGATGGCGCGGCGGCAGTCGGCCCTTATCTTGCGTAACACTCTGGGCAACAGAGCCAGAGGAAGAAACACATAAGGAAGCTGAAACTGCGACCAATCCTGAACTAAGGCGTCTGCCGCCAGAGCTCTGTGATCTTGAGATCGAGCCATGAATGTTGGGACCTTGTTGTTGTGCCGTGACGCCATTAGGTCGACGTCCGGCATCCCCCAGCGGCAACAGATCTCCTGAAACACGTCCGGGTGAAGGGACCATTCCCCTGCGTCCATGCCCTGGCGACTGAGAAAGTCTGCTTCCCAGTTTTCTACGCCCGGGATGTGAACTGCGGATATGGTGGATGCTGTGGCTTCCACCCACAGCAGAATCCTCCGGACTTCCTGGAAGGCTTGCCGACTGCGTGTCCCACCTTGGTGGTTGATGTAAGCCACCGCTGTGGAGTTGTCCGACTGAATTCGGATCTGCTTGCCTTCCAGCCACTGCTGGAACGCTTTTAGGGCAAGATACACTGCCCTGATCTCCAGAACATTGATCTGAAGTGAGGACTCTTGCTGAGTCCACGTACCCTGAGCCCTGTGGTGGAGAAAAACTGCTCCCCACCCTGACAGGCTCGCGTCCGTCGTGACCACCGCCCAGGATGGGGGTAGGAAGGATTTCCCTTTCGATAATGAGGTGGGAAGAAGCCACCACCGAAGGGAAGCTTTGGTTGCTTGAGAGAGGGAGACGTTCCTGTCTAGGGACGTCGGCCTCCTGTCCCACTTGCGTAGGATGTCCCATTGAAGAGGACGCAGGTGAAACTGCGCGAAAGGGACTGCTTCCATTGCTGCCACCATCTTCCCCAGGAAGTGCATGAGGTGCGTCAAGGGGTGTGACCGACCTTGAAGGAGAGATTGTACCCCTGTGTGTAGTGAACGCTGTTTGTCCAGCGGAAGCTTCACTATCGCTGGAAGAGTATGAAACTCCATGCCAAGATATGTCAGTGATTGGACCGGTGTCAGATTTGACTTTGGAAAATTGATGATCCACCCGAAACTCTGGAGAATCTCCAGAGTAACGTTGAGGCTGTGTTGGCATGCCTCTTGAGAGGGTGCCTTGACCAGCAGATCGTCTAAGTAAGGTATCACTGAGTGACCCTGAGAGTGGAGGACCGCAACTACTGTAGCCATGACCTTGGTGACAACCCTTGGGGCTGTCGCCAGGCCGAACGGCAGTGCCGCGAACTGAAGGTGTTCGTCTCCTATGGCGAAGCGCAAGAAGCGCTGATGCTCCGGAGCAATTGGTACGTGGAGATAAGCATCCTTGATATCGATCGATGCTAGGAAATCTCCTTGGGACATTGAGGCGATGACGGAGCGGAGGGATTCCATCCGGAACCGCCTGGTCCTTACGTGTTTGTTGAGCAGTTTTAGGTCCAAAACAGGACGGAAGGACCCGTCCTTCTTTGGAACCACAAACAGGTTGGAGTAGAAACCGTGACCCTGTTGTTGAAGAGGAACCGGGACCACCACTCCTTCTGCCTTCAGAATGCCCACCGCCTGCAGAAGAGCCTCGGCTCGCTCGGGAGGCGGAGATGTTCTGAAGAATCGAGTCGGAGGACGAGAGCTGAACTCTATCCTGTAACCGTGAGACAAAATGTCTCTCACCCAACGGTCTTTTACTTGTGGCAGCCAGGTGTCGCAAAAGCGGGAGAGCCTGCCACCGACCGAGGATGCGGTGTGAGGAGGCCGTAAGTCATGAGGAAGCCGCCTTGGTAGCGGCACCTCCGGCGGTCTTTTTAGGGCGTGATTTAGACCGCCATGCGTCGGCGTTCCTCTGATCCTTCTGAGGCCTTTTGGACGAGAATTGTGACCTGCCCGCACCCCGAAAGGACCGAAACCTCGACTGTCCCCTCCTCTGTTGGGGTGTTTTTGGTTTGGCTTGGGGTAAGGATGTTTCCTTTCCCTTGGATTGTTTGATGATTTCATCCAATCTCTCACCAAACAAACGGTCGCCAGAAAATGGCAATCCAGTTAAGCACTTTTTGGAAGCCGAATCTGCCTTCCATTCCCGCAGCCACAAGGCCCTGCGTATTACCACCGAATTGGCGGCTGCAACCGCCGTACGGGTCGCAGAGTCCAGGACAGCATTAATAGCGTAGGACGCAAATGCCGACGTTTGAGAGGTTATGGACGCCACCTGCGGCGCAGACGTACGTGAGTGCGTCAATTTGCGCCTGACCAGCTGAGATAGCTTGGAGTGCCCATACGGCTGCGAATGCTGGAGCAAAAGACGCGCCGATAGCTTCATAGATGGATTTCAACCAGAGCTCCATCTGTCTGTCAGTGGCATCCTTGAGTGAAGCTCCATCTTCCACTGCAACTATGGATCTAGCCGCCAGTCTGGAGATTGGAGGATCCACCTTGGGACACTGAGTCCAGCCCTTGACCACGTCAGGGGGAAAAGGGTAACGTGTATCCTTAAGGCGCTTGGAAAAACGCTTATCTGGATAAGCTCGGTGTTTCTGGACTGCCTCTCTGAAGTCAGAGTGGTCCAGAAACATACTCTTTGTACGCTTGGGAAACCTGAAACGGAATTTCTCCTGCTGAGAAGCTGACTCCTCCACTGGAGGAGCTGAGGGAGAAATATTCAACATTTCATTGATGGACGCAATAAGATCATTCACTATGGCGTCCCCATCAGGAGAATCAAGGTTGAGAGCGGCTTCAGGATCAGAATCCTGATCAGCTAGCTCCGCTTCATCATACAGAGAGTCCTCTCGCTGAGACCCTGAACATTGTGATGATGTCGAGGGAATTTCATAGCGAGCTCGCTTAGTCGGTCTGGGGCTGCGGTCCGTGTCAGAGACCTCACCCTGGGATCCATGAGACACCCCGGGAAGACATTGCTGTTCCAACTGAGGGGAACCAGGGGACAATGATAACACAGTGCCCCTGGCTTGAGATGCCGGCCTGGACTGCAAAGCTTCTAATATCTTAGCCATAGTCTCAGAAAGTCTTTCAGTAAAAACTGCAAACTCCGTCCCTGTCACCTGGACAGTGTTAACAGGTGGTTCTCCCTGGGCCACCCCTAGCAGAGGCTCCGGCTGAGAAAGTGCCACAGGGGCCGAGCATTGCACACAATGAGGGTCAGTGGAACCTGCCGGCAGTATAGTCGTACATGCTGCACAGGCAGCATAGTAAGTCTGTGCCATGGCACCCTTGCTATTTGTGGACGACATGCTGTTGTCTCCTCTGAGCAATACAGGAGGGTAAATAGCCACAAATCAACAGTGCACCCTACAGTGTAAAGTATAGACTATAATCATATAAACTATAAATACACTTCTGCACTAGTGGGGCCAGCACCACAGGTGCTGCTTACCGCCTGCGCAAAGCGTTTGTGTGGGCACCAGAATTCCTGCCTGGGTCTCTTTGAGCTTGTCTCTCCTCTCCAGCGTTAGCAGAGCTGAGAGGAATGGCTGCCAGCGTCCTGAGGAGAGGAGGGAGCCGTGGGCGTGACCCAGAAAAGTGCGGGAACTGGTGCCCCACTGTGCAGAGTGAGGGGGGTGGAGTATGCAAAGCATGCTCCAGCCCTCGGTGCTGCCGACCTGTACAGCGTCCCGCCCTTCCCCTGACTGGCAGGGCTGGGGGCGGGAAAAGAATGAGACTAGGCCGCAGAAGCCGGGGACTATAGTTATAAGCGCGGCCGCCGTATAAGCGCGGTCGGCGCGGAAGTCCCCGGCGCACTAACAGTCCCAGCCGCGCCGCAGGCATAACCATGGCAGCGGCGGTCAGCGCGGCAGTCCCCCTACACAAATACACTCAGCGACGCTGAGTGTATAGTGGCACACATGCAGCCAGCGCTGCTGTCCCCGGTGCACTAGCACACCCAGCAATGCTGGAGTGTTGCTGTGCGCAGTCCCCACGGGGACACAGAGTACCTCCAAGTAGCAGGGCCATGTCCCTGAACGATACTCGGCTCCTATCCAGCAGGGTCCTCAGGAGCTGTGGATGGAGCACGGTCTCCTGTGCGTGGAGACCGATGGGATCCCACTTCACCCAGAGCCCTAATTGAGGGATGGGGAAGGAAAGCAGCATGTGGGCTCCAGCCTGCGTACCCGCAATGGATACCTCAACCTTAACAACACCGCCGACAAAAGTGGGGTGAGAAGGGAGCATGCTGGGGGCCCTGTTATGGGCCCTCTTTTCTTCCATCCGACATAGTCAGCAGCTGCTGCTGACTAAGCTGTGGAGCTATGCGTGGATGTCTGCCTCCTTCGCACAAAGCATAAAAACTGATGAGCCCGTAGCAGTACGGGGGGTGTATAGGCTGAAGGGGAGGGGCTTTACACTTTTAGTGTAATACTTTGTGTGGCCTCCGGAGGCATAGCTATACACCCAATTGTCTGGGTCTCCCAATTAGGAGCGACAAAGAAGTGTTCTTTTCAAGGAATCCCAGTTTTTCACTGTACAGGATAGATGCCCAACTGCCAAATGGTGATCACACCAGATACTGACTGGTTTTCTGCCCCCCCCCTCCCCCCTTTGTGTACATAAAAAAAAAAAAAAAAAAAAAAAAAAAGTCTTACAGCTTTCAGTTCATCTCATGAAAAATGAGAGGAAAGACAAAAATGTTGTGTTTCTATTTTTGGTCAGTGTGTATATATTTATCACACACATATATACTCTATAATTGTGCGTGTAAACTCAGTTTGTAAATGAAATGCAACAAGTCAAAAATCGAAAAGTAGTGCTCCAAATCTGTCATTCATTTACATTATAATAATCCTAATTCACCCCACAGTGAAAAAGAAAAAAAAAAAAGACAGTAGCAAGACTTACTTTTTTTGAGTTACTGAATTCGAAAATCACTTCCTTCTCCTCATTTCTCATTACCGGAACTTTGGGAATTGTCTTCACGTAAACATGGCTCCTTATCACGGGCAGAAGATCAAAGCACAATTCTTGTATTTTTTTAAGTGCATTATTTATAATGTCTTCATCAACATTACTGTCTTTTACCACATCTGGGAGGGACTCCGAGTAACCAAAATGTGGACAAGATTCATCTGCTTTCTGTGCAGGCAATGGGAAACAGTCTTTGACACTTTCCACAACAGGAGATTCGCTATCCAGCCGTAGTCTTTTGGCACTTTTAGGCATCTGGAAAGAATCTGTTGCTCTTTTACTTACAGAAGTGCAGCTCTGCGTACCAGCAGTGTTAATTTTCTCTTTATTGCTCGGTTTTGAATTGCTCCCGGTTTTTATGAATACTGTAGACGTGGATGTAATGGACTTGAAACCCGTTATCTGGCTAACCGGCACATTTTGCCCATCTCTAGACAAACCTCTGTTTAACTGAACATTACCTTTTAATATGTTTAAAGTCCTGGCCCGTGCAGACAATTCTGGGTACATGGTATCGAGAATTTTGACAGAATTTTCTTGAACGTTGCATGCAGAACTTCCATTTGCAGAAAGAGGCAATCTTCCTGGCACAGGAACAGCATGTTTTGGAGTGGCAGCACAGAACTGCAAAGGAGAAGACAATATTCTATGGTTTGCTTTCTCAACAGGAGATGGAGTACTAAATATAGGAGATTTTCGTTTCCGTTCATCATTTACTGGTGACATTAATGTTGTAAATCGTGTTCCGGGTAAAGGAGAAATCCCTTCATCAATAGGTGATGGCAATGATGAACGACTTGAAGAAGACATAATTGGAGAGAGTGTATGCATGCTTCTCGGGGGAGTTGACAATAATGGACCCAGTAGGGGAGGCAATGGTGGTCCCATTTTGGATCTTAATTCATTAATAGTGGTTTCTGGGGAATGATCTTCATTAGTGTCGGAGTCAGAATTTGCTAAAACAGTTTGCCCTCCCTGTGCATTCAGGAATACCGTACCCTCTTGAGGAAGCTTATTACTTGGAGGATTTTCTTTTCTTGCAGATGGAAAGATGGGCGATTGGAGTTTGTTGGAAGGGTCAAGTTCTTTTGTTTTTTCATTACCTGCACCACCTCTAGTGACTGAACTTTCCAAACTGGTAGATACTTTTCCAGATTTTGCTTTTGGTTTTCGGGGTAAACATACAGCTTTGGGACCAACAAAGTCATCAGATCTACTAAAATTCCAAATTAGATTTTTACCCGGAAGAATTCTTCGGCCTCCTGTTTCAGCATCACTATCTGAGCGAATATGAGTAGAAACCTCATTCTGTCTTACTGGTTCCTGCACAGAAGAGGTAACCTTAGATCTTTCTTCTGGGGAACATTCTACATTTCCTTCACTAGCAGCACCATTCTTCGACTCTATATTTAAAGCATGTAGGAAAGAATGTTCAGGTTCTATCGACATGTCATCCTCTACTTTTGACTCTTCAGAATCATTTTGTAGTTTAACTACTGTAGCAATGCATCTTTCACTTTCATTCGTAGTGAATGTAGGAGGTTTATGTTGTTCTTCTAGTCCAGTCACAATTAATAATGCATTATCATTCTTTTTTGTGCCATCAGAAGCTATTTTAAAGGATTCATTTTGAACAATTGGATTGTGAAAGGTTGGCCGTGTAAAGTTCACCTTACGAACTGGAAACTCATACTCACTCTCACTACTATCTAGACAGCCATCACATATACGAGCTGTATCTTTTTCTAATTTTTCAAGAGAATCATTTGATTTTGAAAACATATGAAAGTGCTGGAAGTCTTCCGATGGAAGAACAGGCAAAATTTCAGGGTGCGCTTTGATTTTTACAGTAAGACCAGTTTTAGAAAAAGGACAAAGGATTTGGGTTCGTTCTTCTGGAATGCTGGAATTCAAGATCATGCTTGATTTTATATTTTTAGTTACTTCTTGACTTTGGGTTTCAATTGTATTTCTGTCATTGTTGTGTTCAGGATCTACTGCTATGTGAACAGGACTGCAACTGACTACATTAGAGAGATTAGACTTTTGATGACTGGGTCCGTCAGTATCAATACGAGAGTTGCACTTGTTCGCATGTTCATTAGTAGGTGGAGAGATGACATTTTCACAAATCCCCAGCTTGTGAAAAAGACCCTGTCTATTTTCTGAAGTGTCTACCAGTGTTGACTGCAGCTCTGTGTCAGATTCTTGGTGCAATGATGAGATCGGCTTTACATTTGAGTTTATTGCAGTGGAAGGGTGATCAACAACTTGTAGTGAACTTCTTTCAGACTGATTATCATCATTATGACATAAAGATATACTAGCTATTTTGTCCACCCCAAGGTCAGTTTTATGTTCCGCAATGTTTTCTTTTTCCAGATCATCATCTTTCTTCTCTATAGCTTTACAATGTGACTCCATGGAGGTAATAGTAATGGAATCACATTCGTTTAATGATATTGCCATATTTTGCTTGCCTGTCATACTCGTATCTAACACAAGATGAGTCTCATGTTTTATGTCCATGTGTCCGGATTCCTGACATATTGAAAACGCTTTGATATCTTCAGAATCTATCACACGTGCTGCATTGGAAGCTGTTAACAGAGGATTATTGCTGCTAAGCACAGGAGATGTTTGCCCCAATGGCTTATTTGTTTGGCGTAGTTCTAATGGCTGCTTTGAAATAGATCCTGGGTGGGTTTTTTCAGTGCTTAAAGTACAGAGCTCTTCTGGGCATGTACTCATATTAAAAGCAGGCAGGATTGTTGATGTTTTGTCTAAACTCTTTTCACTACATTTAGTCAGATCCAGAGGAACAGAATTATTACAATAATTTTGCCAGCTAGCATCCTTGGTGATTGTGCTGCCATCATCTGACATATTTGGCTTAATAAGTAAATCCGTTACAAAACTTGAATTTTCATTTTCTGAAACAATTTCCGATTGCAGATGTACCAGAGCATCTTGGTCACAGTCAACAATTGTAACATTAGGCCTGCCCACCGTGTCTGGATTTATCTTGTGATGAACATGACAATCCTCACTTATGTGACTTTTGCCATCATTCATGCACCTAAATGATTCATTATTACTACTTAGGTTATCGAACTTCATTTTACCTGCAGTGTCAGGTGGCTTTGTTAAATTTACTGAAGGACTATTTATTGCAGAATTGTAAACAACATTATTGAACAGCATCATCTCTGTTTCCATGGGGCATGAAGTCTCTTTATACCCATTGTCTGCATGCATAGACAAAGCTATACTTTCAGCTTCAGCTGAGGATCCTTTACTAAACTCTTGGTTGTTAAAGTTGGATTCTTTTAAAGTGTCTGTAAGGGTGTCTTTCAAGCACAATGTTCTGTTTGTAAGATTAGATCTTTCCTCGTATCCAACATCAATGGCATTTGCGGTCACTGGCTGTGTGTCTTGCAGAGGCAATATATCAATATTCTGCACAAGATCCTGCTGGCTTGTTTCCACTTCCATGGTTAAGTCTGGACCATCACTACAACTAGCTATGCTTTTAACTGCAAAACTACACTCTGTAGAGCAAAAAGTGTGATCAACCGCTTGATTTAAAGTACTGTTTTCATCAGTCCCATTCTCATGTGTATTTTCTATCTTTACTGGAGAAGCAACACTGAGCTGATCCACGTCACTGCTGCTCTCAGCATCACTTGTGTCTGTGAATTCTCCAAACATATTCTGCAATGGAAAAAATAAAAATATTTAAAAAGGTGTCTTCAACATTTAATACCAAAAACAGTGTATTCAGAATATAAGACTGTAAAATGTAATCTTGCATTATCCAATATACAAGTCATATTGCGAGTCTGATACTGGCTGCAGTGCTGGTGTCAAGCCTACAGCCAGAAAACCCATCAGTGAGCCCTGCCTCTCCGAGCACAGCGTGCCATGTACATGGACAGCGACTTAGAGCTCAGTGATTGGCTGTCGTACTCTCAACGCAATGTCAGCTCTGCAGCCAATATCCGACCCAAAAACAGTGGCAGAAGCTCAGCGTTGGGGACCAGTTGACAGAAAATAAAGTATGTGGGATTATATTTTATCCTGAATAACAAAAAGGGGTTGTCTAACAGGCAAACCCACATTTTAAAGAACCCCACCAGAGGTTGTTTTTTTGCTGACGGAGCGCTAATCAGTATTGTAAGTTACCTAATAATATAGCCATCTTCTTCTATTCTTGGCGTCGCTCCACTCGTCTTCTGCTGCTGTTTATTATCTACCAAATTGTTCCAGTGTTTTCTGAGTGAGCTGGAGGTCACTTCTCAATGTAAATCTATGAGAACCAGAAGAAGGCTCTCATAGACTTCCATTGACAGCTTGTGACAGTTAGCACTGCCTTCTGGTCATACAAAAGCTGCAGTCACAAAATGGCGGAGTGGGACCAGAACGACGTCAGGAACAGTACGGCGGAGGGCTAGTATATTACTAGGAGCAGGGAACATGAACTAGTAATACCACATCAGTAGTGAAATAATTGCTTTTTGGTCCCAGTTCCACATACCAGAAATGACTGAAAAACCCCTTTTACCCAACTGGTCATAGAAGAGACCCGCCATCGGGCATTTCCAGACCGTTCATGTGTCCACACAAAACCAAGAAAAAAAGACCAGTGGGGACAAGGTAAGAGTCAGAAAAATAGTAATGTTTGACCCATATACAGACCTGTGGTGTAAATGAGAAAAAGCTAAAATAAGGGTGGCATAAAAATCATTATCTAGAAAACTATACTGAGGGAAGAGTAAAAACTGGCTGTATCTGAGTACCAAATGTTTTATTAAAATATAATGGTTTTACTGAACTTAAACCCAAGATCACAAAAACCAAATATATCTTAAAGAATCTAATTCACACCTACCTGTATTGTTAATGGTGAGCATTGTATAGGTGACAGAAGATTTGGGAGAGGTGTAGCCCATTTCTGGACTTCAGATATTTCATCCATATCACTTTCAGAATCACAATTTACTGAGCTACGGTCGTTAAAATCCTTGGAGTCCGAGACATCAAGAGTTTCATCCTTATCAGAAACAAAGTCCTCACTGATCTCAACCACGGCGGATTCAGCCATAGGTGAATTCTTTGGCTCAGACAAGTTCATGGCTTCTTGTACTGTATCTAGTTCAGTGGTAGGGTTACAGGTTTGACTGATTTGAAGACTGCTGTGTCTAGCAGACAGCTTACACTCAGACCGCTTGTTTTTTCTTGTTTTGTCTGCAACGAAAACAAAGTAAGATTAGCCCCTTTTTCGGGAGCCAATTTTGTCAAAGAACATTTTAATCAACAAATCTTGGAATAATAATAAGTTCCACCATTGGATGTGTTAAAAAAAATATTCCTTGTGCTGAAATAATCTTATAAATGTGCCTCTGCTAAATACTGTGTAATGGTCGTGTCTGACCGACATGGGCTGATCATACCATATCTAAGTAGGGGAGCTTGGGGACATAACTGATTCTTGCTGTGAGGTAAAACATTTCCCTGCCTGTTTTACCTCACAGAAAAAAAAATCATCTTCAATCCCATGCTATTTTTTTGTGATATATTGCATTTTTGTATGTTAAGGGCATATTTACATTGACACATTTTCATTAAAATTATGTATCACTTACAGAGCTGGCTTTCGTCATTTTGTTAAAGTCAGTATTTTATCAGCTAGAGATGATCATTAGAGGACTAGTAAATCTGCTGCCATGCAGTTCATCATATTTTTCTCTCTGTATAACCCCGTCCACACCACTGATCAATTTATTTTTATTTTTTTACAGAGCTTTTAAGTTTAAGTGACTTAGATGAGCCTATGAATTGGAAACCCCAGGAAACAAATTAATCTTCACAGTGATGTATGTCTGGGCACATGACAGGCATGGATGAGAGGGATGGCTATTTAATTTTGGATCATAAATATGACAGGACAGATCGCTGATATGCCCCAACTGCAGTGCCAAAAAACAGCAGAAAACACCCACAAATAACCCTATTTTGGAAATTAGACCCCTGAAGCAATTCATCATGTAGGGGTGTTTTCACCATTTTGTGCTTGACAAATTTAATGTTAAAACAATAGTCTGCAATTTTCACAAGGTGAGAGGAGAAACCCCATAATTTGTTAAGTGATGTCAATATCTCCTAAATGACGTGACAGCCAATATGTTGTGAAAAACTAATGCTTGGGCACATGGCAGGGCTCGGAAAGGAAAGATCGCCGTTTGATTTTAGGAACTTAAAATTTGGATGCTATGATGCCTTTCCCATAGTCCCAGATGTGAATAAAAGCAGAAACCCCACAAGAGACTCCATGTGGGAAACTAAACCCCACAAGGAATTCATCCAAGTGTAAGGTAAGCTTCTCTAAACCACAAACCACTGCAAAGTTTTAGACGTTTGGGCCATAAAAGTGAAAATAAGACTTTTTTGCTAAAAAAACTTATCTTTAGCCTCAAATTCTTCATTAACACAGCTAATAGGAGAAAATGGACAGGACAAAGTGTTATTCAATTCTTACCAAATGAGGTAATACCCATTAAGTGGTTGTACAGTACTGTTTCAGCACCAGGTAGGGCTCAGAAGGGAGGGAGCACTAATTGGCTCTAAACGCAGATTTTGTTGGACTAAATTCTGGGCCCCATAGAATTTTACGAGTACAACACTGGGATGTGGAAATAGAAAAGTTACATTTTTACCACTAGAATATTAGCGTCACATATTGATTCCAATATTTCAGAGGCATAATGAACAAAAAACAAACAATTAATGTAGATTTTACTTTTTTTTTTTTATGTTATACGCTCTGAAGTTTAGCTAGGGAGTTAAACGCCCCTGATGCCAGAACTGATGCAGCAGGGTATAAGCGGTCATATACAGGTAATACCCATGGCATTTTTGTAAATTGGGGACACTATGCACTTATTTCTCAGCACCCCAAATAAGTGGTGCAGAGAAATAAAGCCCTTAATGACCCCTGGATATAACAGTATTGGTGGTCGTTAATAAGTTGAAATTAATGTAACAGTTTGGCTTCTAATTAGTTTTCTGTTTTATGTAAAGTGTATAACCATAAAGAATAGAAATTCAACTTTCTTGTACATATTCAGTTACATTTTAGAATGCATAGAGTTCAACCAGGGAAAGTCACCAATTTAACCCCTGCACTCCCGAGCGATTTTCCATTTTTTCTCCTCCCCTTCTTCCAAAAGTCATAACTTTTTTATTTTTCCATTAATATAGCCATATAGAGTTTGTTTTTTTTGGAGACCAAGTTGTACTTTTGAATGACACCATTCATTCTGCCACATATTGTACTGAAAAAGAAGGGGGGAAAATACTAAGTGCGGTGAAATTGCAAAAAAAACAAAATACAATTCCACAATGGTGTTTTGCTTTTCTTGTTTGCCATTTTCACTATATGGTAAAATTGACCTGGCATTATGGACTCCCCAGGTCAGTACGAATTCATAGACACCAAACATGTATAGTTTTACTTTTATCTAACTGGTCGGAAAAAAAAATCAGAAGTTTGTAAAAATAAAAAAAGAAACAGTGCTTTGTCACCATTTTCCGAGACCCATAGTATGTTCATTTTTCAGGATCTGGGGCTCATTCATGGCTTATTTTTTTTTGCGTCTTAAGCTGATCTTAACTGTACCATTTTTGGACAGATGCAATGTTTTGATAGCCTGTTTTTACATTTTAATTTAATGTTGTGGCGACTAAAAGAAGGGAATTTTGTTTACTTACCGTAAATTCCTTTTCTTCTAGCTCCAATTGGGAGACCCAGACAATTGGGTGTATAGCTACTGCCTCCGGAGGCCACACAAAGTAGTACACTTAAAAGTGTAAAGCCCCTCCCCTTCTGCCTATACACCCCCCGTGGGATCACGGGCTCCTCAGTTTTAGTGCAAAAGCAAGAAGGAGGAAAGCCAATAACTGGTTTAAAAACAAATTCAATCCGAAGAAACATCGGAGAACTGAAACCATTCAACATGAACAACATGTGTACCCGAAAAAACCAAAAATCCCTAAGGAAACAGGGCGGGTGCTGGGTCTGCCAATTGGAGCTAGAAGAAAAGGAATTTACGGTAAGTAAACAAAATTCCCTTCTTCTTTGTCGCTCCATTGGGAGACCCAGACAATTGGGACGTCCAAAAGCAGTCCCTGGGTGGGTAAAATAACACCTCGTGATAGGGCCGTAAAACAGCCCTTTCCTACAGGTGAGCAACCGCCGCCTGAAGGACTTGTCTACCTAGGCTGGCGTCCGCCGAAGCGTAGGTATGCACCTGATAATGCTTGGTGAAAGTGTGCAGACTCGACCAGGTAGCCGCCTGGCACACCTGCTGAGCCGTAGCCTGGTGCCGTAATGCCCAGGACGCACCCACGGCTCTGGTAGAATGGGCCTTCAGCCCTGAGGGAACCGGAAGCCCGGCAGAACGATAGGCTTCCAGAATTGGTTCCTTGATCCACCGAGCCAGGGTGGATTTTGAAGCTTGCGACCCTTTACGCTGACCAGCGACAAGGACAAAGAGTGCATCCGAGTGGCGCAGGGGCGCCGTGCGGGAAATGTAGATTCTGAGCGCTCTCACCAGATCCAACAGATGCAAATCCTTTTCACATTGATGAACTGGATGAGGACAAAAAGAAGGTAAGGAGATATCCTGATTGCGATGAAAGGGGGATACCACCTTAGGAAGAAACTCGGGAATCGGGCGCAGAACCACCTTGTCCTGGTGAAATACCAGGAAGGGAGCTTTGCATGACAGCGCTGCTAGCTCGGACACTCTCCGAAGAGACGTGACCGCTACTAGAAAGGCCACTTTCTGTGAAAGGCGAGAAAGGGGAACATCCCTCATAGGCTCGAAAGGCGGCTTCTGGAGAGCAATTAGAACCCTGTTCAGATCCCAAGGTTCTAATGGCCGCTTGTAAGGAGGGACTAAGTGACAAACCCCCTGCAGGAACGTGCGTACCTGAGGAAGTCGGGCTAGTCGCTTCTGAAAAGAAGGGAATTTTGTTACTTACCGTAAATTCCTTTTCTTCTAGCTCCTATTGGGAGACCCAGACGATTGGGTGTATAGCTACTGCCTCCGGAGGCCACACAAAGCATTACACTAAAAAGTGTAAGGCCCCCTCCCCTTCTGGCTATACACCCCCAGTGGGATCACTGGCTCACCAGTTTTTAGTGCAAAAGCAAGAAGGAGGAAAGCCAATAACTGGTTTAAACAAATTCACTCCGAGTAACATCGGAGAACTGAAAAACCGTTCAACATGAGCAACATGTGTACCCGAAACAACCCAAAAATCCCGAAGGACAACAGGGCGGGTGCTGGGTCTCCCAATAGGAGCTAGAAGAAAAGGAATTTACGGTAAGTAACAAAATTCCCTTCTTCTTCGTCGCTCCATTGGGAGACCCAGACGATTGGGACGTCCAAAAGCTGTCCCTGGTTGGGTAAAGAAATACCTCATGTTAGAGCTGCAAGACAGCCCTCCCCTACGAGGAGGCAACTGCCGCCTGCAGGACTCTTCTACCTAGGCTGGCGTCCGCCGAAGCATAGGTATGCACCTGATAATTGTTTGGTGAAAGTGTGCAGACTCGACCAGGTAGCTGCCTGGCACACCTGTTGAGCCGTAGCCTGGTGTCGTAATGCCCAGGATGCACCCACGGCTCTGGTAGAATGGCCTTCAGCCCTGAAGGAACCGGAAGCCCAGCAGAACGGTAGGCTTCAAGAATTGGTTCTTTGATCCATCGAGCCAGGGTGGCCTTAGAAGCCTGCGACCCTTTGCGCTGACCAGCGACAAGGACAAAGAGTGCATCCGAACGGCGCAAGGGCGCCGTGCGGGAAATGTAGATTCTGAGTGCTCTCACCAGATCTAACAAATGTAAATCCTTCTCATACCGATGAACTGCATGAGGACAAAACGAAGGCAAGGAGATATCCTGATTAAGATGAAAAGAGGATACCACCTTCGGGAGAAAACTCCTGAATGGGGCGCAGCACTACCTTGTCCTGGTGGAAGACCAGGAAGGGAGTCTTGGATGACAGCGCTGCCAGCTCAGACACTCTCCGAAGAGATGTGATCGCTACCAGAAAAGCCACTTTCTGCGATAGTCTAGAAAGTGAAACCTCCCTCAGAGGCTCGAAGGGCGGCTTCTGGAGGGCAACTAGTACCCTGTTCAGATCCCATGGATCTAACGGCCGCTTGCACGGGGAACGATATGGCAAACCCCCTGTAGGAACGTGCGCACCATAGGAAGGCGTGCCAAACGCCTCTGAAAAAAGACGGATAGCGCCGATACCTGACCTTTAAGGGAGCCGAGCGCCAAACCTTTTTTCTAACCCAGATAGCAGGAAAGAAAGAAAGGTAGGCAATGCAAATGGCCAGGGAGACACTCCCTGAGCAGAAGCACCAGGATAAGAATATCCTCCACGTTCTGTGGTTCTTAGCGGACGTGGGCTTCCTAGCCTGTCTCATGGTGGCAACGACCCCGTGGAATAATCCTGAAGACGCTAGGATCCAGGACTCAATGGCCACACAGTCAGGTTCAGGGCCGCAGAATTCCGATGGAAAAACGGCCCTTGGGACAGTAAGTCTGGTCGGTCTGGTAGTGCCCACGGTTGGCCGACCGTGAGCTGCCACAGATCCGGATACCACGCCCTCCTCGGCCAGTCTGGGGCGACGAGTATGACGCGGCTGCAATCGGATCTGATCTTGCGTAGCACTCTGGGCAAGGGTGCCAGAGGTGGAAACACATAAGGGAGCCGGAACTGCGACCAATCTTGCGCTAGGGCGTCTGCCGCCAGCGCTCTTTGATCGCGAGACCGTGCCATGAAGGTTGGGACCTTGTTGTTGTGCCGGGACGCCATTAGGTCGACGTCCGGCCTTCCCCAGCGGCGACAGATTTCCTGAAACACGTCCGGGTGAAGGGACCATTCCCCTGCGTCCATGCCCTGGCGACTGAGGAAGTCTGCCTCCCAGTTTTCTACGCCGGGGATGTGAACTGCGGATATGGTGGAGGCCGTGGCATCCACCCACATCAGAATCCGCCGGACTTCCTGGAAGGCTTGCCGACTGCGTGTCCCCCCTTGGTGATTGATGTATGCCACCGCTGTGGAGTTGTCCGATTGAATTCGGATCTGCTTTCTTTCCAGCCACTGCTGGAAGGCTAGTAGGGCAAGATACACTGCTCTGATAACCAGAACATTGATCTGAAGGGTGGACTCCTGCTGAGTCCACGGACCCTGAGCCCTGTGGTGGAGAAAAACGCTCCCCACCCTGACAGACTCGCGTCTGTCGTGACCACCGCCCAAGACGGTGGTAGGAAGGATCTTCCCTGTGATAATGAGGTGGGAAGAAGCCACCATTGCAGAGAGTCCTTGCCGTCTGTGAAAGGGATACTTTCCTGTACAGGGATGTTGACTTCCCGTCTCATTGGCGGAGAATGTCCCATTGAAGTGAACGCAGAAGAAACTGCGCAAACGGAACCGTCTCCATTGCCACCCCTATCTTCCCGAGGAAGTGCATGAGGCGTCTTAAGAAGTGCGACTGACCTTGAAGGAGAGTCTGCACCCCAGTGTGTAGTGACCGCTGCTTGTCCAGCGGAAGCTTCACTACCGCTGAGAGGGTATGAAACTCCATGCCAAGATACGTTCGTGATTGGGTCGTGACAGGTTTGACTTTGAGAAGTTGATGATCCACCCGAACGTCTGGAGAGTCTCCAGCGTAACATTCAGGCTGAGTTGGCATGCCTCTTGAGAGGGTGCCTTGACCAGTATATCGTCCAAGTAAGGGATCACAGAGTGTCCCTGTGAGTGCAAGACTGCTACCACTGCCGTCATGACCTTGGCGAACACCCGTGGGGCTGTCGCCAGCCCGAATGGCAGAGCTACGAACTGAAGCTGGTCGTTTCCTATCACGAAATGTAGAAAAACATTGGTGCTCTGTAGCAATCGGCACGTGGAGATAAGCATCTTAGATGTCTATTGATGCTAGGAAATTTCCTTGAGACATTGAGGCAATGACGGAGCGGAGGGTATCATCCGGAACCGCCTGGCCTCCACGTGCTTGTTAAGCAGTTTTAGGTCCAGAACGGAACGAGCTATCCTTGTTTGGCACCACAACCAGATTGGAGGAAAACCGTGTCTTGTTCCTGAAGAGGAACCGGGATTACCACTCCTTCTGCCTGCAGAAGAGCATCTGCTCGGTGGGGAGGAGGGGACGTTCTGAAGAATCGAGTCGGAGGACGAGAACAGAACTCTGTCCTGTGCACGTGGGCACACTGTCCCTCACCCACCGGTCTGTGACCTGTGGCAGCTAAATGTCGCCAAAGGCGAGCGAGTCTGCCATCAACCGCGGATGCGGAAAGATGAGAGAGCTGAGAGTCATGAGGAGACCGCCTTGGTAGCGGTTCCTCCGGCTGCCTTCCTTGGGCGTGATTGAGCCCGGCCGGCAGCTGAGCCCCTCTGAGGCTTTTCAGCCCTTTTGGACGAGGACCATTGGGACCTGCCCGAGCCTGGGAAGGACCGAAACCTCGGCTGTCCTTCCAGGACAGCATTAATAGGGTAAGTCGCAATGCAGACATTGCGAGGTTACGGACGCCCCTGCGGCACAGATGTACTTGTGCTCAAGACCAGCTGCGCAAGAACAGCTGAAAAGCTTAGGGTGCCCATACGGCTGTGAATGCCGGAGCAACCGACACGCCGATAGCCTCACAGACAGATTTCAACCAGAGTCCATCTGTCTGTCAATGGCATCTGTAAGTGAAGTCCCATCTCCACTGCAACTATGGCTCTAGCCGCAAGCCTGGAGATTGGAGAATCCACCTTTGGACCCTGGGTCCAACGCCTGACCCCGTCAGGGGGAAAGTGATAACGTGTATCCTTAATACGTTTGGAGAAAACGCTTATCTGGTAAGCGTGGTGTTCCTGGACTGCTTCTCTGCAGTCAGCGTGGCCAGAACAATACTCAATATACGTTTGAGCTTGAAATGGGACTTCTCCTGCTGTGAAGCTGACTCCTCCGCTGGGGGAGCTGAGGGAGAAAGATCCAACATTCCATTGATGGACGCTATAGGATCATTCCTTATGGCGTCGCCATCCGGTGTATCCGGAGTGAGAGCGGTGTCAGGATCAAAGTCCTGATGAGCTACGTCTACCTCATCATACAGAGAGCCTCCTGGGACCCCCCCGGAGCACCGATTTTTAATCCAAGTGAGGGTGGCCAGGGAGCAATGATCCAGATTGCCCATGGCCTGTCCGGACTGCAAGTCTCTATCCCATTGCAACTCCGTCCCTGTCCTTGGACAGGGTTGAGAGGTGGTTCTTTTGGCCACGTCAAGTAGAGACCCCGGCTGACCAAGTGCTACAGGGGAGCATTGCACCCAATGGGGAGCAGTGCCGTGGAACAGTATCACATGCAGCAAAAACAGCATCGAAAGCCTGTGTTGCTTATATGCTGCTGCCGACTTATAGAGCCAAGAATGGCGACCGTACAGTGCAATGTATATCATACAAGTATAAAGTACAAATGAACACTGCAGCACATGCAATACAAGCAGCATAGAAAGCCTGCCTTTCTGCTGCTGTAGACTAGCCATCTAGGGGAATATAGCCCAGAATAGCGACCATACAGTGCAATGTATAGCATACAAGCATAAGTACAAATGAACACTGCAACACCTGCAATACAAGCAGCATAGAAAAAAACCTGTGCCTCAGCACCCTTGCTTTTCTGCTGCTGTAGTCTAGCCATTCTATGGCGAATATAGCCAAGACTAGTGACCGTACAGTGCAGTGTATAGCATACAAGCATAAATACACATGAACACTTCAGTACGTGCAATACAAGCAGCATAGAAAGCCTGTGCCGTAGCACCCATGCTTTTCTGCTGCTGATGTGTCGCCATCTAAGAGGGCATATAGCCCGAAATAGCGACCTATGCAGTGTACTTAAATACAAATAGACAAACTGCGGTATTTAGTGTCAGCACCCCAGGTGCCGCTTACCGCCCGCCTATAAGCGGGTGTGTGGTCGCCCTATTCCTGTTGGTTGCCCAGAGTCCGTTCTCTCAGCTCGGGCTGCAGGAATGGCTGCCGGCGTCCTTCTCCAGCTCGTGTGAGTAGGGGCGGGCCGTGGGCGTGCCCCAAGTCAGAGCGGGAAACCGGCGTCCCACAGTGTCTAGTGAGAGGGCTGGAGCATGTAAATAAGGCTCCAGCCCTCAGCGCTGCTGATTGTACAGCGTCTCTCCCCTACCCTGATTGACAGGGTGGGGGGCGGGAACGAAGCTGAGCTAGGCCGCAAAAGCCGGGGACTGGATTTATGAGCGCCGCCGCCGTAAAAGCGCGGTCGGCGCTAAGTCCCCGGCGCACTACAAGTCCCAGCCGCGCCGCCGCTCCCGGAGCGTCCGGCGCGGTAGTTCCCAATAAATAAAGTCACTCAGCTAGGCTGCAGTGACTGTAACCCTTTACTGTCCCCGGCGCACTAGCACACCCAGCAAGTCTGGAGTGTGCTGTGCCTGTGTGTACGGGGACACAGAGTACCTGAATGGTGCAGGGCCATGTCCCTGAACGGCACTCCCGCTCCACATCCAGCAGGTTCAATGGGTCTGTGGATGGAGCCCGGTCTCAGGGCTTTGGGGCCGGTAAGATCCCACTTCCTCAGAGCCCCTCAGGGGGATGGGGAAGGAAAACAGCATGTGGGCTCCAGCCGCCGTACCAGCAATAGGTACCTCAACCTTACAAACCACCAGTGGGGTGAGAAGGGAGCATGCTGGGGGCCCCATATGGGCCCACTTTTCTTCCATCCGATATAGTCAGCAGCTACTGCTGACTAAACAGTGGAGCTATGCGTGGATGTCTGACCTCCTTCGCACAAAGCCGAAAACTGGTGAGCCAGTGATCCCACTGGGGGTGTATAGCCAGAAGGGGAGGGGCCTTACACTTTTTAGTGTAATGCTTTGTGTGGCCTCCGGAGGCAGTAGCTATACACCCAATCGTCTGGGTCTCCCAATGGAGCGACGAAGAAAATACAGATAGCGCTGAGACCTGTCCTTTAAGGGAGCCTAGCGACAAACCTTTTTCCAAACCGGATTGCAGGAAGGAAAGAAAGGTAGGTAATGCAAATGGCCAGGGAGAAACTCCCTGAGTAGAGCACCAAGATAAGAAAATCTTCCACGTCCTGTGGTAGATTTTGGCGGACGTTGGTTTCCTAGCCTGTCTCATGGTAGCAATGACCTCTTGAGATAATCCTGACGACGCTAGGATCCAGGACTCAATGGCCACACAGTCAGGTTCAGGGCCGCAGAATTCAGATGGAAAAACGGTCCTTGAGACAGCAAGTCTGGCCGGTCTGGTAGTGCCCACGGTTGGCCTACCGCGAGATGCCACAGATCCGGATACCACGACCTCCTCGGCCAGTCTGGAGCGACGAGGATGGCGCGGCGGCAGTCGGACCTGATCTTGCGTAGCACTCTGGGCAACAGTGCCAGAGGTGGAAACACATAAGGAAGGCGGAACTGTGACCAATCCTGAACTAAGGCGTCTGCCGCCAGAGCTCTGTGATCGTGAGACCGTGCCATGAAAGCCGGGACCTTGTTGTTGTGCCGGGACGCCATTAGGTCGACGTCCGGCATCCCCCAGCGGCGACAGATCTCCTGAAACACGTCCGGGTGAAGAGACCATTCCCCTGCGTCCATACCCTGGCGACTGAGGAAGTCTGCTTCCCAGTTTTCTACGCCCGGGATGTGAACTGCGGATATGGTGGAGGCCGTGTCTTCCACCCACCTCAGAATCCGCCGGACTTCCTGGAAGGCTTGTCGACTGCGTGTTCCGCCTTGGTGGTTGATGTATGCCACCGCTGTGGAGTTGTCCGACTGAATTCGGATCTGCTTGCCTTCCAGCCACTGCCGGAAGGCCTGTAGGGCAAGATACACTGCCCTGATCTCCAGAACATTGATCTGAAGGGTGGACTCTTGCTGAGTCCACGTACCTTGAGCCCTGTGGTGGAGAAAAACTGCTCCCCACCCTGACAGACTCGCATCTGTCGTGACCACCGCCCAGGATGGGGGTAGAAAGGATTTCCCTTTCGACAATGAGCTGGGAAGCAGCCACCACCGAAGAGAATCCTTGGCCGCCTGAGAAAGGGAGACGTTCCTGTCGAGGGACGTCGACCTCCCGTCCCATTGGCGGAGAATGTCCCATTGTAGTGGACGCAGATGAAACTGCGCGAAAGGGACTGCCTCCATTGCTGCTACCATCTTCTCTAGGAAGTGCATGAGGCGCCTCAAGGGGTGCAACTGGCCTTGAAAAAGAGATTGCACCCCTATCTGTAGTGAACGTTGTTTGTCCAGCGGAAGCTTCACTATCGCTGATAGAGTATGAAACTCCATGCCAAGATATGTCAGCGATTGGGCCGGGGTCAGATTTGACTTTGAAAAGTTGATGATCCACCCGAAACTCTGGAGAGTCTCCAGCGCAACGTTCAGGCTGTGTTGGCATGCCTCTTGAGAGGGCGCCTTGACCAGCAGATCGTCTAAGTAAGGGATCACAGAGTGTCCCTGAGAGTGCAGGACTGCTACTACTGCTGCCATGACCTTGGTGAAGACCCGTGGGGCTGTCGCCAGACCGAAAGGCAGAGCTACGAACTGAAGGTGTTCGTCTCCTATAACGAAGCGTAGAAAACGCTGATGCTCTGGAGCAATCGGCACGTGGAGATAAGCATCCTTGATGTCTATTGATGCTAGGAAATCTCCTTGAGACATTGCGGCGATGATGGAGCGGAGGGATTCCATCCGGAACCGCCTGGTTTTCACGTGCTTGTTGAGCAGTTTTAGGTCCAGAACGGGACGGAAAGACCCGTCCTTTTTTGGCACCACAAACAAATTGGAGTAAAAACCGTGACCTTGCTGCTGAAGAGGAACAGGGATCACCACTCCTTCTGCCTTTAGAGTGCACACCGCCTGCAGAAGAGCATCGGCTCGGTCGGGAGGCGGAGACGTTCTGAAGAATCGAGTCGGAGGACGAGAACTGAACTCTATCCTGTACCCGTGAGACAGAATGTCTCTCACCCAACGGTCTTGGACCTGTGGCAGCCAAATGTCGCCAAAGCGGGAGAGCCTGCCACCGACCGAGGATGCGGAGAGAGGGGGCCGAAAGTCATGAGGAAGCCGCCTTGGTAGCGGTTCCTCCGGCTGTCTTTTTTGGGCGTGACTGAGCCCGCCAAGAATCTGAGCTCCTCTGATCCTTTTGAGACCTTTTGGACGAGGAGAATTGGGACCTGCCCGAGCCTCGAAAGGACCGAAACCTCGACTGTCCCCTCCTCTGTTGGGGTTTGTTTGGTCTGGGCTGAGGTAAGGATGAATCCTTACCCTTAGACTGTTTAATGATTTCATCCAATCGCTCACCAAACAGTCGGTCACCAGAAAATGGCAAACTGGTTAAATCACTTTTTGGAAGCAGAATCTGCCTTCCATTCCCTTAACCACAAGGCTCTGCGTAAAACCACGGAGTTGGCGGACGCCACTGCCGTACGGCTCGTAGAGTCCAGGACAGCATTAATAGCGTAAGACGCAAATGCCGACATTTGAGAGGTTAAGGATGCCACTTGCGGAACAGATGTACGTGTGACAGTGTCAATCTGCGCCAGACCAGCTGAAATAGCTTGGAGTGCCCACACGGCTGCGAATGCTGGAGCAAACGACGCGCCGATAGCTTCATAGATGGATTTCAACCAGAGCTCCATCTGTCTGTCAGTGGAATCTTTAAGTGAAGCCCCATCTTCCACTGCAACTACGGATCTAGCCGCAAGCCTGGAGATTGGAGGATCCACCTTGGGACACTGGGTCCAGCCCTTGACCACGTCAGGAGGGAAGGGATAACGTGTATCCTTAAGGCGTTTGGAGAAACGCTTATCTGGATAAGCGTGGTGTTTCTGGACTGCCTCCCTGAAGTCAGAGTGGTCCAGAAAAGTACTCAATTTACGCTTGGGATACCTGAAATGGAATTTCTCCTGCTGTGAAGCTGACTCCTCCACTGGAGGAGCTGAGGGAGAAATATCCAACATTCGATTGATGGACGCTATAAGATCATTCACTATGGCGTCACCCTCAGGTGTATCCAGATTGAGAGCGGTCTCAGGATCCGAATCCTGATCAGCTACCTCCGCTTCATCATACAGAGAGTCCTCCTGCTGGGACCCTGACCAGTGTGATGATGTCGAGGGCCGTTCCCAGCGAGCTCGCTTAGGCCGTCTGGGATTGTCGTCCGTGTCAGAGCCTTCACCCTGGGATGCATGGGACATCCCCGGAGCCCGGAGTTGATCCAACTGAGGGGGACCAGGGGGCAATGATTCAACAGTGCCCATGGTCTGAGGTACCGGTCTGGACTGCAAAGTTTCTAGAATTTTAGTCATAGTCACAGACAATCTATCAGCAAAAACTGCAAACTCCGTCCCCGTCACCTGGACAGTGTTCACAGGTGGTTCTCCCTGGGTCACCTCTAGCAGAGACCCCGGCTGAGCAAGTGCCACAGGGGCCGAACATTGCACACAATGGGGATCAGTGGAACCTGCCGGTAGAACAGCCTCACAAGCAGCATAGAAAGCCTGTGCCTTGGCACCCTTGCTTTTTGCGGACGACATGCTGTCCTCTGAGCAATCTAGGAGGGTATATAGCCAAGAATAGCGACCGTACAGTGCAATGTATAGAATACAAGCATAAAAGTACAAATGAACACTTCGGCGCTAGTGGGGTCAGCACTTCAGGTGCTGCTTACCGCCCGCTGAAAAGCGGGTGTGTGGTCGCCAGAATCCCGTGTCTGGGCCCCCCAGAGCTTGTCTCCCCTCTCCAGCTCCGACTGCACACAGGAATGGCTGCCGGCGTCCTGTGAAGAGGGGCGTACCGTGGGCGTGCCTCAGACAAAGTGCGGGAAACTGGCGTCCCACTGTGTTCAGTGAGTGGGCTGGAGTATGCAAGCAGACTCCAGCCCTCGGCGCTGACGTCCGGCACAGCGTCCCGCCCCTCCCCTGACTGGCAGGCCTGGGGGCGGGAAAGCCACGAGACTAGGCCGCAAAAGCCGGGGACTCGAGTAATAAGCGCGGCCGTCCAGAGGCACGGCCAGCGCGGAAGTCCCCGGCGCACTACAAGTCCCAGCCGCGCCGCAGTGTAAAACTGACAGCAGCGGCCGGCGCGGCAGTCCCCAATACATTAACTAACTCAGCAAAGCTGTAGTGAGTAGTGGCACAAGCGCGCAGCGCTGTTGTCCCCAGCGCACTAACACACCCAGCAATGCTGCGGTGTGTCTGCGCGCGGTCTGTACGGGGACACAGAGTACCTTGACGTAGCAGGGCCATGTCCCTGACGATACTCAGCCCCATATCCAGCAGATACCCCAGTGGCAGTGGATGGAGCACGGTCTCCTGTGCCTGGAGACCGGTAGGATCCCACTTCACCCAGAGCCCTAAGGGGGATGGGGAAGGAAAGCAGCATGTGGGCTCCAGCCTCCGTACCCGCAATGGATACCTCAACCTTAACAAACACCGCCAAGAGTGGGGTGAGAAGGGAGCATGCTGGGGGCCCTAGTATGGGCCCTCTTTTCTTCCATCCGACATAGTCAGCAGCTACTGCTGACTAAACAGTGGAGCTATGCGTGGATGTCTGACCTCCTTCGCACAAAGCTTGAAAACTGAGGAGCCCGTGATCCCACGGGGGGTGTATAGGCAGAAGGGGAGGGGCTTTACACTTTTAAGTGTACTACTTTGTGTGGCCTCCGGAGGCAGTAGCTATACACCCAATTGTCTGGGTCTCCCAATGGAGCGACAAAGAAAACGTAATTCTGAAGTTTTGATTTTTTTTCCCGCTATGCCCTTTACCGATTGGATTAACTGATTTTATATTTTCAAAGATAAGGCATTTCTGAAAGCGGCGATACCAAATAAGTTTTGTTTTCTCTTTAATTCAATGGAGCAAAAAGGGGGGGGGGGTTAATTTGAACTTTTAGGTTTGTTTTTTTTCATATTTTTTAAAAAACTTTTTTAAAAATAAATTGTTGTAGATTTTACTAGTCCCCTTAGGGGACTTTATGCCTGCACTGACCGATTGCTTCAGCTACTCAAGAGGGATAATGAAGCATCGCTCTATCAGCAGAACTGCCGTTTTCCTGTGAATGCATTCACAGGTTGTCAAGGCAGCTACGGGGCTCATCATGACTCCACACTCTCATGGCAACCCATTGATGCCGCATGATCGCCGATGGCAGAAGGCAACAGCATGATCCCCGCCGAAGTGCGTTAGCGCCATCTAAGGGGTTAACAATGAGATCAGCAGACGTGCGAGGAACAATGGAGGCTCGCCCACATTAAAGACACAGACAAGGCCAAAAACGTATATATCCGTCCTTGCTCATAAAGGGGTTAAATACAGGTATGTTAGACAAGCTATTTTTTTTTTTTTCCATCTCTTACAGGTTTGTGCTACTCAGGGAAAATATCCAATGGACACAAACACTTAAACTGAACAGGTTAAATGATATGACAAACCATACAACTACAATGAACGCTCCTTTAAAACCAGCACTACTCTATCCTATTTCTGAATATATAATTTTCTAGAACAAAATAAAAAATCCTGTATTCATGTGGATAAAGAAAACAGTAGCAGTATGTGTCACCATTACATCCCCACAGACATATATGCACTTACTTTCTCTGATCTTTATTTTAGGTACAGTCAGTTGATAATTGGTTAAATTTCCTTTAGGAGACAAAAAAAAGGAAACATGTAGAAAAGCATGTTGCATAAAAAAATTAGTAGTTGTAACCTTTGTCTGGTATCATGAAAATAAAAAAAAAAAAAAAAATCACTAGTTGTACCAATCTGCATGGGGGTCACAATGATTAATACTAGACAAGGGTTAATAAAAAAAAAAAAAAAAAAAAAAAAGAAGTCTCTGGTCACAATTGTACCAAGACTCTAATCAATTAACTGTTATTGGATAAAAACTAAAAGCATAGCAAATTCTGCAGTTTTCTAGTAAAAACCTGACTTAATGGAGGTTAAAGGGGGTTAATCAGTAAAAAGTGACTGTTCAAACCAAGCACTGGGTGCAGCCTTCCCGTAGCAGGTTCAGATCATCATACAACCCACTTGTTTTGTATCAGTCTTAAGGGTGCTTTACATGCTGTGACATCGCTAGCGATGTCAAGCGTGATAGCACTCGCCCCCGTTCATGAGACGGCAGCGTTACACGCACATATCTTGTCAGCGACGTCGCTGTGAGCACCGAACAATCCCTCCCTCAAGGGGGAGGTGCGTTCGGCGTCAAAGCGACGTCACTGCTGCGTCACTAAGCGGCTGGCCAATAGAAGCGGAGAGGCGGAGATGAGCGGGACGAAACATCCCACCCACCTACTTCCTTCCATATTGCCGGTGGACGCAGGTAAGGAGATTTTCGGCGTTCCTGCGGTGTCACACGTAGCGATGTACGATGCCGCAGGGACGACGAACAACATCGTACCTGTGGCAGCTGCGATATTAAGGAAAGGAGCGACGTATCAATGATCACCGTTTTTGAACGATTTTGCGATAGTCGATTGTCGCTCCTTGGTGTCACACGCTGCGATGTCGCTACCAGCATATATCGGTAGCGATGTCGCAGCGTGTAAAACACCCTTTAGTCCCTCTTCCTTTATGGACATCTCCAGTGTTACAAGAGGACCAAAGAAGGGCAGTGACCGATGGAAAACAAGTAAGTAGGATGGTGCATGGAAAGGTTTGAAGGCAAAATGATGACATTCAATTTATAGTCTACGACTACAAACAAACCCATTATGGAGTCAGATTCTGCAGTCATGAATTATGCCACATCTCCCATTCCCCACTCCTTACAAAAAGGATATATTTTAAGTTAAGTTCATTTTGCAACATTGCTTTAACTCATAAAGAAGTATTCAGCTATACACTATAAATTTCCCTTAGTATTAGCAGTTGTTTATTACTTACCAAGCATCACAAGATTACATTCACCATTTTCTGCTGAAGACTCTATACATCCCCAGATTTCTTCTAGTAAATACTTAATTTTCTCTAGAAACAGAGAACAAAAAGAATTTTAAGATGCTAAAGTTATTAAAAATCTAACTTTTTTGCATTTTTCAGTTGTATTCATTATTCTAAGCAATATTTTACATGCTTTCCAATGGTGTTTTCCCAATTAAAGGAATATACGGAAATAATAAAATCAAAAAACCCCCACTATCAGACCATGCTGCAATATAAACATAGTTGAAGAAAAATAGCATCAAATGCTTATATTACATTCAATAATGGTCTATAAACTAACATGTAACAAAACCAATAATTATTGTGGGATGAAAGCAGAGGGTTTGTATACACAGAACCACCAAATATATTGCAGGAACATTAAAGGGGTACTCCAGGGAGATAAAAAAAATTCTTCTACTGTCCCTGCCATCATCTAATATATAAAGCTGTGTGTGTGTGTGTGTGTGTGTGTGTGTGTGTGTGTGTGTGTGTGTGTGTGTCCGCCAAAGGAATCCACACCGTCGCATTTACAATCACGAAATTTTGCACAGATACCCCATGTGACTCAGGGAACGTCATGGACTATGTTTGGGCGGGAAAATTTGACCCCGCGCTTTACACTTACTCTCCAAAAATCCTGCCTCTATTAAACTGAATGGAGGTGCGAGCTACAGGCTATAAATAGCAACTGTCAGTGGTTGCTATAGGAACAAAATAAACTGTTCGTATAAGAAGCTTATGTGTGAGGTACTAAGATGTCGGTGGGGAGACTGATCGAGAGAGAGACAGAAAGAGACAGACAGACATAGACGGGGAAAGAGACAGAGAGACAGCCCGGGCAGAGAGACAGACCTCTGGGAGGTTATATCACACATCAGGGGGAGTGGCCTACTCCATGCTGTTGGTATCAGCCAGCCTCCTCATAATAGCGGCTTCCCTGCAGTATGAGAACAGGAGCCGTGGCCTGCTCCATGCTGGTAGTAACAGCCAGCCCCAGGATATCTGCTTTTTTATTTTAGAGCAAAGAGCATGGTCACACCCCCTGTTCTTGGACTGTAGAGAAGCCGCTATTATCAGGCTAGCTGCTAACAACAGCATGGAGCAGGCTGCTCCCCCTGTGTGGTATAACGCCCCAGAGGGTAGAGGGAGCAATGAGAGCATCTCTAGCGTCACACTGAATTACAGGGAATGTGAGGATATGGAACAGCACGGTACAGCTCATCATTAGTTTGACAGCAGGGACAGCAGAAGAATGTTTTATCTACCTGCAGAACCCCTTTAATACATAATTTCACACTCTATATAGCTGTTATTTTATTACATACGTTTGTCTATCTTCACAACTGGCTCCTCCCTTGCAAATTGAGTCTGTGCATTTTTCATAGCCACTAAAAAAACAAAAAACACAACGCAGTAATTAGCAAAAATAGTAAGAAGTTAAAAAAAAACAACAAAAAAGCCAAGTCTAAAAGACATTACCTTTCTTGCTCTTCTGACTCTGAAAATCGTCAAGTTTTTTCTGTGAACACAACATTAAAAATGGAGTTCAGCAAGAGTTGTGCATACAGCGGACATCAGGACCAGTAAACTGATATAAGCAAGCTACACTAACCTGGATTTTCTTTAGCTCCTTTCCAATAACTCTTTTTTCCATTTTTAGTTGCTTATAATCTTTATCATGTTTAGCAGCTGCCTCTGAAATACAGTAAGATGAGAATTAGGGTTTTGTTTTTTACAAAAGTAATGGTTCAGTTTATATTATTTTCCCAATATTTCTATTGCGATGGGATGTTAAACTCTGTTTAAATGCAAACAAATATAGAAATGTCTGCATCACACGGTTGCCACAAGGGGAGAAGAAAACTGAATCAACGCAGGTTTAAGTATCTAAATGGAGCCTTGTGTAACCGTACTAACAGAAACGATAAACCTACTGGTGTGACATCACAGCACTGTACTTAAGATCTAGCGGTCAATCTGTGGGGCAAGGTATGCATATATTCAACACAACTGTAAAAGGCATATACTCCTTAAGTGTAAAAATCAGTAGTGAGGGTGTCACAAGGATCTGTCTTAAAAGTAAAGTATCTGATTTTGCCAATGACACAAAGCTTTGTAAAATGCTTGTAAGTATTCTATGAAGACAGATGGCTGGCAGCAAGGTAGCTCCATTTTAATGTTGATAAATGTAAAGTAATGCACCTCTTATTGTGCCAATTGAAAACAGAAACAGTTGTAAATATGAAGCTTTCGTATACTGAACCCTGCAGGCAATCACTGGTATGTGACTAAGGCTACTTTCACACATCAGTTTTCTGCATTCAGGCACAATCCTTTTTTTTCCTGATCCAAAGGATCCGGGAAAAAAAATGTAAAACTGTATCCACCAGATCCGGTTTTTAACGGATCCGTTATGCTGGATGCGTAAAAAATCGGATCCGTTGGATCCGTTTTGCATCCATTTTGTCAGTTTTTTTGATGGATCAGTTTTTTTAATTAATTTGGAGCATGCGCAGTTTACAAAAACGGATCCGGCAGCCGCATCCATTTTTTACCGCATTGCGCCGGATCCGGCGTCCATAGGCTTTCATTGTAAAACACGCCATATCGCGCCGGATCCGGCGCGATGCGTTTTTTTTGCCGGACAAAAAAACGTTGCAAGACACGCTGCCTCCAACCGCCGCTTTAATTTTGCCGCATCCGGAAAAAAACGGATGCAACGCAAAGCCATCAGGTACAATCCGGTAACAATGCAAATCTATGGGGATAAAACGGATGCGGTACCGGATCCGTTTAACCCGTTTTTTTCCGGATTGTACCTGATGGAAAAAAACTGATGTGTGAAAGTAGCCTAAGGAGGCTGGAGATTGTCAATGCAACCAGCATATAAGCATATACCAGCAGGGGAGCATCTGTTAGAGCAGTGCGGGACCTAAGAAGTTAATGTTGCATATTTTTTCTATTTTTATCTATATTTTCTGCTATTTTTAAACCCCCCAGACAACCTTTTCATGAATCAAAACAATAAAGGACTGCTATCGAGGCTTGGGATTCAAGTCTGCAGTCATTACACATGACCGCAGTGTGCTGTCAGGATTCTCCAGTGCCAGAAGCGGGCAAGATGTATACAAGTGGTTACGTGCTGATTAGTCGCGTTATGGCCTCACTCAATACAAGTAAATTGAGTGAGGCCGAACACGTCTAGTAGGAATGTAGACAGCTGTAAGCAAATTGCATACTTGTAGCAACATGATCACCTGCTTCCGGTGCCAGCGCACACTTTATGTGCTAGGAGGATTCACAAGTCTGCAGTCAAAGAGTGACTTGATCCAATCCTGGAAAACCACTTTAATTTCTAACAACCCAGCAATATAGACTCAATAGTTTTCAATACATCCAAATAAATTTGCAAAAATTTGCATAATAATATTTATCAGATGTGAAATACCTAAAATAGGCATTGCATCCTACAAATAATTTTAAAGGTCACTTTACCTTCCATTCTTTTTAACTTTGCTTCCAGTTTCTTCTTCCTATAGAAAGTTCACATAGTTAAAAGCAATAGATGATTCTGGGCATGCAAAACATTGAGATATCATTAACTAAGCCTAAGAGGTATCCACCTATGAGCCATTTATGACAACATATTAGCCTCTGGGACTGGCATATTTCTGTGATCCAGGGCCTCAACCCTTTCTTGTGGCTTTTAAGATGGAAAAGGTAGCCAAAACTATAAAAAAACCCCAGCTTCTGTTCTATACTGTTTAAGTCATTCCCACAAAAGAAGTGAATAGGAGTTAAAGGAAATGCGGTGCTTTCCCTTTCTAGGGAACTCTGCATTTTTCACTCAGCCGAAGAAAATCTCTGCAATGCATTTTTCTGCTCATGAAGCTGTGTACTGAGTGCCAAACTGGATGAATACATGAAAAAAACTAAGTACTAGGATGCTCATCTGCCATCTTGTTAAGTATGTTTAACCATGGTTTCTATATGTATGGAGGCAAAATTGTTAAGGTGCAATACGTGAATATACCCTAACTGAATTAAAACCCCCAACAAGTTTAGACTTGCGCAGTTAAAGGAGGGGATCAAATCAAAGTGTTAACAAGAGTTACTGAAATGCTGTAGTAATGATTTACTATGGTTGAACAGTATTTTTCATTTCACTACGGGTCAATTTAGTGACCAATTCTATTCTATACTATTACTGGAATTCTTGGCCAGACGATAGTTATCATAACCTAAACATGCAGCATTGTAAACCAGAGATAGGACTGGAACTGTGGCCCCATTGCAGTCGCCTGAATTGGTCCTCACATATGTTGTCGTTTAACCAGTGCTGATATTTGGTAGAAGATCTATGACATATGTGAGTGGACTCCCTCCCAAGGCAAGTACCGTATTTTCCGGATTGTAAGACGTAATTTTTTACCCAAAAACTGGGAGTAAAATGGGAGTGCATCTTGCAATGTGGATATGGCTTACTGGGGTGGCGGTGGTGGAGCGGGATCATAGTAGGCAGGGTTGGCAATATTGAGGGTGTCACTACAGTGTCGTGATGGCAGTGGGTGCATTGAGCTAACTAAGAGCTCTATTGAAATCGCTCACGATTGACGTGATGGACTTCAAGAAAATGGCCGCAGAGACCTTTCTGCGCATGCGCCGCCTCATCACGCCGGTCATTTTCTTGAAGTCCATTGCATCAACTGTGGGAGATTCAATCAGGTTCGCAGTCGGATCAGGTGCCCACCGCCGCAGTGACACCCCCTCCTGTGACCCTCATAAGTCCTCCACTGCAGTGATACCCCCACAGCACGCCGGCATATCAATGGCACCTGCTGTCGCGACACCCCCCCGTGGCCGCAGTATCGCTGACCCTCGTTACACGCAACACCCCAACCTCTGAGCCCGCAGCATCGCTGACGCTGCCTCCTGTGACCTAATTGAGCCGCTCCCCCCTGGTAAGCATTAGGATTAAACCACACTAGGATTATAAGATGGACCCTCATTTTAACATTAAAATTTATTTTTTCCCCATCTTCCTCCTCTAAATTTGGGGTCCATCTTATAATCCAGGGCGTCTTATAAACTGAAAAATACGGTGCGCTTGTAATAAAGTAGTTAACTACAGAGGTACAGAACTCAATTCCTAAATGAAAATATGGCAATGCAGACATTAACAATAAAAATATCTAACTTAAAAGAGATGTCCAGTCTTGGGACAAAGTCTGCTGTCATTTTATGTGATGTAGGCGGCTTTTCTTAAAGGAGTTGTCCACTACTTGGACAACAACTTCTCATTCCCCATGCTTGTCCCCATTAAACTAAAAAACCTTACAGTCACCTCCCGTGTCAGCACCTTTCCAGCAGTGTTGGTGCTCGCATTCCCGGGGCTCATGTGAGGTTGTGACACCATGTGAGGCCTGTGCACAATCACTGCCGGCTTCACTGTCCCCACCTTCAGATGTATAAGTAATCAACAGGAAGTGAGAGCTTCAGCTGGCCACTAACTTCCTGTTAATTACTTGTTCGTCCGAAGGCGGGGAGAGGGAAGCCAGAATTATGACAGCATGCCCTCCATTCACGCCTTTTAAGAGAAGCCATCTGCATCATACAGTGGCTGCAGACTTAGATACCAGGCTTGGACAACCCCTTTAATCTTACAAAAATGAAAGAGAATTATCTGACTGAATGTTTCAGTCCTTTCCAGTGATGCGAATAAAAAAAAAAGTTTTTGTCTCTACATATTAGGACCAATGTAACCATAAGGCTATGTGCCCACGCTGCGGAAAATGCGCGGATTTCTCGCGGAAAAGCCGCGGATTTCCCGAAAATCTGCAGCACAGCTACTCCCCAGCCATTTCTATGGCATTTTGGAAATGCTGTGTCCACGCTGCGGATTTTTCCGCAGCGGAAATCGTGCGGATTTTCGTCCGGAAAAATCTGCAACATGTCAATTATTGTTGCGGATTTTCATCCGGATTTTGGCTTTAAAATTGGGGAAAAAAAAATCCGCACCAAAATCCGCGGCAATTCCGCGGTAAAATCCGCACCTTTGAAAAGGTGCGGATTTTGCGGGAAAGCTGCGGATTTTGATGCACAAAAATCCGCAGCCACATTCTCCCGTGGACACATAGCCATAGAGTTCCAACGTCATTTACTTTTCCTGGGGTATAGACACTATTATTAACATGTAATACATTAGATCATTCACTCTCCTTCCTGGCTCCTCACAGTAACCGTGAAAAATACATACGCGACATCAATCTTCTCACACTCTTCCTTCACTTTCATGTACTCCATTTGAGTTTGCTGGTAGATCTTGAGACTTGACTGCAATTGAAAACATCACAATAAGAAGAATTTCTTCACAGTCCACATATAAAATATTGGAATAAGACACTTCAGGAATCTGAGAAACTGCATCGTCGTCGTCCCTGAGAATCATTACGCGACAACAGCTTGGGAAAATCTGACATCTTTAAAAGTGGCATACTGTACATAACTTCCAGCCCTACAAAACGGTTTGCCAAAAGGCTTTATAATAGGATAAAACAAACTGAACATGTGACCTAAGTTTTATTCAAAAGCAGACATTTTTAATCACTTTTTATGAGGCTCTATAAGAAAAAAAAACAGCTAAATATGTACTTTTTTTGCATTTAAATTTTACGATATTCACCATACAGGACAAGTAATGATCGTGTATTATAATACAGGTTAGTAAGATTACAGTGATAGCCATTTAATTAATTTTTCACATTATGCTACCATTGTACAAGAAAATCAACTAACAAAAATAAGTTCTAAAAGAGCAATTGCCCCAATAGATATTAGGCCGTCACTATCCGGTCATTAAAAAGTAGCCTTTATTATACAATTATAACACCTTGCTGTTTCCTTTATATAGTGAAAATAAATTGTAGTGGGCCAATATGAATTAAAAATTGCCCATAGCTAGAGATGAACAGACCTGTTGAAGTTCGAGTTCTGCGGGTTCAGCCGGACTTTAGGCAAAGTTTGGTTCTGGATCCGGACCTCATTAGCAGTCACTGGTTGGGCACTTCGTCTCTCCGTCCACATACAGCTACTATAAACAGAGTACTTCCAGAGGAGGGAGGGTAGGTTTTTCCATTATAGTTTTTTTATTTTTTGTACACACTACTTCTGATAATGCTGATTTCACCCCCAGTGGAGCCAAACACTGCAAGCGTCTCTCAAGGGCCAAGCTCTAAGTGTACCCGAGCACAGAGATGCTGGCGTGAATGGTTTGTATACGTAAAGCAGCAGAACTCGAACACTGACTTATTTATTTATTTTTTTTTAAAAGTCTGTGTTCAGTACCAACGTCGAACTTTACTGTTCCGGTTCGCTCATCTCTAGTCTTAGACAACGTTATTGAACGACCTATAGATTGCACAGCATAGAATGTGCTTTAATTCCAAAACACCATCTCAAAATAAGTTAATTACCAGGTGTCCCCCTGTGGTTTTAACGTACCCATGAGGTGGTGTCACACATAGCGACAACGACGTCGCTGCTACGTCACCATTTTCCCGATGTGTACTGTAGCTAGGAGTGCAGGGAGTCAGCGCTAAGCAGTGTGCGCAGCTCCCTGCTCTCTGCACATGTAGCACAGCGACGCGTGTCGTTATGATCGCCGCTGCATCTGCTGTGTTTGACAGCTAAGCAGTGATCATAACTTACAAGGTCGCTGTTGCGTCACAGAAAATGGTGACGTAACAGCGACGTCGTTGTCGCTGTGTGTGAACCCAGCTTTAGTCCGCCAATTCATTTCTATTGAGATGGCCTTCTATTTTCTTTACAGTGTCTAGGCATTTGCAGACTAACAATATATTTGCAGGACAATAGTGTAATTTGACCTCAGCTTTACTGTTGTGTGTGTGTGTGTAATATATATATGCTATTTTTCGTTTCATAAGCCACACCCCAAATTTAGAGATAAAAAAAAAAAAAAAAAAAAGGACTCCGTATTATACTCTGGTGTGGTCTTACCAGAGGGGGGGGGGGGCAGCAGTGGTGGTGAAGCGGGGTCACAGAGGCAGAGGTTGTGCTGACAGCAGGTCCACGGTGGCAGCGACGGGTCAGTGGTGGAGCAGGCTGTTGCGGTAAGTGTTCCAGTTTGTCCGTGGTCCCGGTTCAAGTGATGGCGCCCGGAGTGGCCCATGCGCAGATGGAGCTCTCATCCAAGGGCTCCATCTGCGCACGCACTGACTCCCGCCATCATTTGAAACCGGGACGGCGGACACACTGAGACACCCGCCTCACAGCTACCGCAGTCCGCACAGCTGCGCGCCCCCACAGAGTGGCAGCCAGCAGGCCACTCGACCACCCGCACAGAGAAGCAGCTGGGCACCAGGACAGAGAAGCAGCTTGCACCGACAGGCAGCCGCCACGCAGCCACAGACACCCGGCCGCCCACACACACGCAGCCACAGGCACCCGGCCGACCGCACACAGAGCCACATAGACAGCCCAACCGGTAAGCTATATTCGGATTTTAAGAATTTTTGGGAGGAAAAGTGTGTCTTATGATCGGAAAAATACGGTATATAGTTTTTCATCATATTCTCAGTTATAAAACTTTTTTTTTTTTTTTTTGATGGGATGAACAATAAGGGCAATTCAGGTTTATTTCTACTTCTGTATCTTTTGCAGCATTGGGCTACATATAATGATATTACATGTATTTATGGACACAGTAGTGCAAAATGTGAAGTTTAAAACGTAAAATCTGTATTCAGTGAATACTATCCTATTGCTGAGATAGGAGTGGGCGGATGTTACTGGCGCCAAGTCAAAAGGAGGAGATGTCTAATTTAATTTCTATCTTCTAGTCACAACCTTTGGCTGCATCACCCTTATCTAACAGTTGATGATACAAGCATTAGGTCATTGCCGTCTGATTACATTACAACTATTTATTATGCATTATGTGATTTATGCTTGTAAGTTACTCTTGTGGGTATTTGATACTGTACACACATACATTATTTGGCATCTTAGTCTCCTCCTGCCGCGCCCTACTTTTTTACTACTTATATCTTGCTTAATTTTTATATATTCATAAAGATATACATTTTATGGATTTGTGGCTGTATATTTTTTGTAATAGGTTTTGTAGTCTCCTTATATATAGGCCTTCCCTTATACATGTCATACTATGGTGTTTATTTTATATAAACATCTCTCCCAGTATTGCTGTTTGTGGTCCAGGACCATTATTTGGTTCATATTTGGGTTTTATGCCAGTGGACTTACAAGAAGAAGTGCTTTCTCTGTCAAGCTCATGTGCTGCTGACACAGCATATGAGGGGTTAAACAGTTAGGGTTGGTGAGAACGTCAACCCTAACAATTAGAGCAGGACCTCAGCTGTGTATATCGGCTCCTATAGCTGATTATGCCAGTACAGAAGCTATACTGTGCGATCAGCATGATGTGGATATTACTCACGGAGCACAAAGTAGTGACAAGAGCCCATGAGATTATAATATATATATATTACATACAGTGCCTACAAGTAGTATTCACCCCCCTGCAGATTTAGCAGGTTTACAAGATGCAAATAAGTTAGAGCCTGCAAACTTCAAACAAGAGCAGGATTTATTAACAGATGAATAAATCTTACAAAGCAACAAGTTATTTTGCTCAGTTAAATTTTAATAAATTTTCAACATAAAAGTGTGGGTCAATTATTATTCAACCCCTAGGTTTAATATTTTGTGGAATAACCCTTGTTTGCAATTACAGCTAATAATCGTCTTTTATAAGACCTGATCAGGCCGGCACAGGTCTCTGGAGTTATCTTGGCCCACTCCTCCATGCAGATCTTCTCCAAGTTATCTAGGTTCTTTGGGTGTCTCATGTGGACTTTAATCTTGAGCTCATTCCACAAGTTTTCAATTGGGTTAAGGTCAGGCGACTGACTAGGTCACTGCAACACCTTGATTTTTTCCCTCTTGAACCAGGCCTTGGTTTTCTTGGCTGTGTGCTTTGGGTCGTTGTCTTGTTGGAAGATGAAATGACAACCCATCTTAAGATCCTTGATGGAGGAGCGGAGGTTCTTGGCCAAAATCTCCAGGTAGGCCGTGCTATCCATCTTCCCATGGATGCGGACCAGATGGCCAGGCCCCTTGGCTGAGAAACAGCCCCACAGCATGATGCTTCCACCACCATGCTTGACTGTAGGGATGGTATTCTTGGGGTCGTATGCACTGCCATCCAGTCTCCAAACGTCACGTGTGTGGTTGGCACCAAAGATCTCGATCTTGGTCTCATCAGACCAGAGAACCTTGAACCAGTCTGTCTCAGAGTCCTCCAAGTGATCATGAGCAAACTGTAGACGAGCCTTGACATGACGCTTTGAAAAGGTACCTTACGGGCTCGTCTGGAACGGAGACCATTGCGGTGGAGTACGTTACTTATGGTATTGACTGAAACCAATGTCCCCACTGCCATGAGATCTTCCCGGAGCTCCTTCCTTGTTGTCCTTGGGTTAGCCTTGACTCTTCGGACAAGCCTGGCCTCGGCACGGGTGGAAACTTTCAAAGGCTGTCCAGGCCGTGGAAGGCTAACAGTAGTTCCATAAGCCTTCCACTTCCGGATGATGCTCCCAACAGTGGAGACAGGTAGGCCCAACTCCTTGAAAAGGGTTTTGTACCCCTTGCCAGCCTTGTGACCCTCCACGGTCTTGTCTCTGATGGCCTTGGAATGCTCCTTTGTCTTTCCCATGTTGACCAAGTATGAGTGCTGTTCACAAGTTTGGGGAGGGTCTTAATTAGTCAGAAAAGGCTGGAAAAAGAGATAATTAATCCAAACATGTGAAGCTCATTGTTCTTTGTGCCTGAAATACTTCTTAATACTTTAGGGGAACCAAACAGAATTCTGGTGGTTTGAGGGGTTGAATAATAAATGACCCTGTGAATAAACTTTTCACAATTTAAAAAAAAAAAACAAAAAAAAAACAACATTCTTTTTTGCTGCAGTGCATTTCACACTTCCAGGCTGATCTACAGTCCAAATGTCACAATGCCAAGTTAATTCCGAATGTGTAAACCTGCTAAATCTGCAGGGGGTTGAATACTACTTTTAGGCACTGTATATATATGCCAAGTAGCTTTAAGAAGTTATTGTAACACATTACATACTGTCTTCTCGTCCAGTTCAGCTTTCAAAGATATTAGTTGCTCTTGGTGTTGTTCCTGAGGAGATACTTTCTGCAACATTTGTTCCAGTTGACATCGGAGGGTTCCATTCTCCCTGAAATATTAGGCAGGCTTACAAGTATGTACATTTGGGGAATTTGTTAATTGGAAAGGGAATTATGAAACCAAAGCATAGAAAGTGAACTAGTGCATGAATCTATGGATAAAATACCTCAGTACGACATAATTTCAAACGAAGTAACTAAACAGCAGATAGATCAATTATTGCTAGCAATTGTGGCACCAGTGGGGCCGTCCAGTGAAAACAAATGATCAACTATCAATAGGATAGTCGATAACTTATTGATCAGTGGGGGGTCTCAAAGCAGAGCGGCAGTGCACATGACAGACTAGTGCATCATTCATTCTCAGTGACGCTTCTGGAAAAAGATGAACACATCACTTGATAGCTCCAGAAGGAACAAATGGAGTGAAAATTGAGTGTACACACTGCCTCTGCATGCTAAGGAGGATAAAAGCCCTCTGTTCTGCCAATTCATTAGGGCTCCAGCAGTCAGACCCCCACTGATCAAATAAGCTAATCTATTATAGGTGATATCTTGTTCTCACCAGTGAGCCCATTTCATTATGATAAATATAATAATGTGCAGATATTCATAGTACTTGCAGCAGGAACCATGAAAATTGGAACTGCAAAATACAGTCATGGCCTAAAAAGTGTTGGCACTCTTGAAATTGTTCCAGAAAGAAGGGAATTTTGTTACTTACCGTAAATTCCTTTTCTTCTAGCTCCTATTGGGAGACCCAGACGATTGGGTGTATAGCTACTGCCTCCGGAGGCCACACAAAGCATTACACTAAAAAGTGTAAGGCCCCTCCCCTTCTGGCTATACACCCCCAGTGGGATCACTGGCTCACCAGTTTTAGTGCAAAAGCAAGAAGGAGGAAAGCCAATAACTTGGTTAAACAAATTCACTCCGAGTAACATCGGAGAACTGAAAAACCGTTCAACATGAACAACATGTGTACCCGAAAAAAACCCAAAAATCCCGAAGGACAACAGGGCGGGTGCTGGGTCTCCCAATAGGAGCTAGAAGAAAAGGAATTTACGGTAAGTAACAAAATTCCCTTCTTCTTCGGCGCTCCATTGGGAGACCCAGACGATTGGGACGTCCAAAAGCTGTCCCTGGGTGGGTAAAGAAATACCTCATGTTAGAGCTGCGAAGACAGCCCTCCCCTACGGGGAGGCAACTGCCGCCTGCAGGACTCTTCTACCTAGGCTGGCGTCCGCCGAAGCATAGGTATGCACCTGATAATGTTTGGTGAAAGTGTGCAGACTCGACCAGGAAGCTGCCTGGCACACCTGTTGAGCCGTAGCCTGGTGTCGCAATGCCCAGGACGCACCCACGGCTCTGGTAGAATGGGCCTTCAGCCCTGATGGAACCGGAAGCCCAGCAGAACGGTAGGCTTCAAGAATTGGTTCTTTGATCCATCGAGCCAGGGTGGCCTTAGAAGCCTGCGACCCTTTGCGCTTACCAGCGACAAGGACAAAGAGTGCGTCCGAACGGCGCAGGGGCGCCGTGCGGGAAATGTAGATTCTGAGTGCTCTCACCAGATCTAACAAATGTAAATCCTTCTCATACCGATGAACTGCATGAGGACAAAACGAAGGCAAAGAGATATCCTGATTAAGATGAAAAGAGGATACCACCTTCGGGAGAAACTCCTGAATGGGGCGCAGCACTACCTTGTCCTGGTGGAAGACCAGGAAGGGAGCCTTGGAAGACAGCGCTGCTAGCTCAGACACTCTCCGAAGAGATGTGATCGCTACCAGAAAAGCCACTTTCTGTGATAGTCTAGAAAGTGAAACCTCCCTCAGAGGCTCGAAGGGCGGCTTCTGGAGGGCAACTAGTACCCTGTTCAGATCCCATGGATCTAACGGCCGCTTGTACGGGGGTACAATATGACAAACCCCCTGCAGGAACGTGCGCACCTTAGGAAGTCGTGCTAGACGCTTCTGAAAAAAGACGGATAGCGCCGAGACTTGCCCTTTAAGGGAGCCGAGCGACAAACCTTTTTCTAACCCAGATTGCAGGAAAGAAAGAAAGGTAGGCAATGCAAATGGCCAGGGAGACACTCCCTGAGCAGAGCACCAGGATAAGAATATCCTCCACGTTCTGTGGTAGATCTTAGCGGACGTGGGCTTCCTAGCCTGTGTCATGGTGGCAACGACCCCTTGGGATAATCCTGAAGACCCTAGGATCCAGGACTCAATGGCCACACAGTCAGGTTCAGGGCCGCAGAATTCCGATGGAAAAAAACGGCCCTTGGGACAGTAAGTCTGGTCGGTCTGGTAGTGCCCACGGTTGGCCGACCGTGAGATGCCACAGATCCGGATACCACGCCCTCCTTGGCCAGTCTGGGGCGACGAGTATGACGCGGCTGCAGTCGGATCTGATCTTGCGTAGCACTCTGGGCAAGAGTGCCAGAGGTGGAAACACATAAGGGAGCCGGAACTGCGACCAATCTTGCACTAAGGCGTCTGCCGCCGGAGCTCTGTGATCGCGGGAACGTGCTATGAAGGTTGGGACCTTGTTGTTGTGCCTGGACGCCATTAGGTCGACGTCCGGCCTTCCCCAGCGGCTACAGATTTCCTGAAACACGTCCGGGTGAAGGGACCATTCCCCTGCGTCCATGCCCTGGCGGCTGAGGAAGTCTGCTTCCCAGTTTTCTACGCCGGGGATGTGAACTGCGGATACGGTGGAGGCCGTGGCTTCCACCCACATCATAATCCGCCGGACTTTCTGGAAGGCTTGCCGACTGCGTGTCCCCCCTTGGTGATTGATGTATGCCACCGCTGTGGAGTTGTCCGATTGAATTCGGATCTGCTTCCCTTCCAGCCACTGTTGGAAGGCTAGTAGGGCAAGATACACTGCTCTGATTTCCAGAACATTGATCTGAAGGGTGGACTCCTGCTGAGTCCACGTACCCTGAGCCCTGTGGTGGAGAAACACTGCTCCCCACCCTGACAGACTCGCGTCTGTCGTGACTACCGCCCAAGACGGTGGTAGCCCAGAGTCCGATCTCTCAGCTCGGACTGCAGGAATGGCTGCCGGCGTCCTTCTCCAGCTCGTGTGGGTAGGGGCGGGCCGTGGGCGTGCCCCCAAGTCAGAGCGGGAAACCGGCGTCCCACAGTGTCCAGTGAGAGGGCTGGAGCATGTAAATAAGGCTCCAGCCCTCGGCGCTGCTGATTGTACAGCGTCTCTCCCCTACCCTGATTGACAGGGTGGGGGCGGGAACGAAGCGGAGCTAGGCCGCAAAAGCCGGGGACTGGATTTATAAGCGCCGCCGCCGTAAAAGCGCGGTCGGCGCTAAGTCCCCGGCGCACTACAAGTCCCAGCCGCGCCGCCGCTCCCGGAGCGTCCGGCGCGGTAGTTCCCCATACATAAAGTCACTCAGCTAGGCTGCAGTGACTGTAACCCTTTACTGTCCCCGGCGCACTAGCACACCCAGCAAGTCTGGAGTGTGCTGTGCCTGTGTGTACGGGGACACAGAATACCTGAATGGTGCAGGGCCATGTCCCTGAACGGTACCCAGCTCCGTATCCAGCAGGTTCAATGGGTCTGTGGATGGAGCCCGGCCTCAGGGCTTTGGGGCCGGTAAGATCCCACTTCCTCAGAGCCCCTCAGGGGGATTGGGAAGGAAAACAGCATGTGGGCTCCAGCCGCCGTACCAGCAATAGGTACCTCAACCTTACAAACCACCAGCGGGGTGAGAAGGGAGCATGCTGGGGGCCCTATATGGGCCCTCTTTTCTTCCATCCGATATAGTCAGCAGCTACTGCTGACTAAACAGTGGAGCTATGCGTGGATGTCTGACCTCCTTCGCACAAAGCAGAAAACTGGTGAGCCAGTGATCCCACTGGGGGTGTATAGCCAGAAGGGGAGGGGCCTTACACTTTTTAGTGTAATGCTTTGTGTGGCCTCCGGAGGCAGTAGCTATACACCCAATCGTCTGGGTCTCCCAATGGAGCGCCGAAGAAATGAAATATTTCCCAGAAAATTATTGGAATTACATATTTTGTTATACACGTTTATTTCCTTTGTGTGTATTGTAACAACACAACAAAAACACAGGAAAAAAGGCAAATTGGACAATTTCACACAACTCCAAAAATGGGCCGACAAAATTGTTCACACCATCAACTTAATACTTGGTTGCACACCCTTTGGGGGAAAAAAAACTGCAATCAATCACTTCCTAAAATACTTCACTTTCTGGAACAATTTTAAGGGTGCCAACACTTTCAGCCATGACTATATGCACCTGACAGCTTTAGAATAAAATGTTTAGCAAAAAACATTATTGTGCATTTCCCCCCCAGTTATAGTCTGAAAAAAGCGACATTTGCAGCTTTCTTGGTTGATGGAAACAATCAACAACGCTGACGATGGATAGTAAATCTGTTTTTATTCATGTAGCATACATAAAGAAAATTAATTACCTTTCGGCATATTGAAGATGTATATTCTAGTTAAGGAAAACACTAAGACAGACATTTAACAATAATATAATGCAAATCAACAACGCAAGTAAAAATATCTTATATCTACACAAATAAAGCCTCATAAGTAGAGAATGCTGTCACACCTGTGGTGTTTTTATATTGGATACGGTCACTGGATATTTGTTTTCTCAGGAACATGGCTTTACTGAGAACTGTTCAGGGGACATTTCTTTTATAATAGAAAATTGGGAAATAAATGTGCTACTTTTGGGGTTTCTGCGCGGACATAACTTTTCTATTTAGCCTTCTGATGTAAACAAATTATAGTGGACATGTTGGCCATGTTCTCTGTGAGATTCATTATAATGTATGGCAGCAATGATAGACCTCTACTCCGCGCAGACGGGGCGCAGACACACCACATTTTCATATGCAGGATATTAAGACTGGTTTCGGGAATGCCTCTACATGACCAATCATTGGGTGCTGTATAATTCTTCTTATATTAGATAATTATGCTCTAGATTTTTATGCACTTCGCGCTCTTGAGGCCGGATTTAATTATATACAGCAACTTAATCTCTGATGGCTTATCTTGCTGTATGAAACATCAGAACTCATGTAAAGTAATAACCTGGTGGTACATTACACCAATGAAAGGGCTATCTACTAGTTGGACAAGCCCTTCTAGGGGTACAGGTCATGAACCATTAGTGAGCCTTAAAAGGAGTTGCCACTACTTGGACAGTCCCGTCTCAATCTCCATGTCTGCCCCGTTAAAATAACACTTACGCTCAACTCCAGTGCCGTTCCTGTGGTGTCGGCACTCGTTCTCCCAAGTGCCAAGTTGTTATGTCAAGCAAGCCCTGTGCCCAATCAGTGCTGAACATCACAGAAAGTTAGAGCTGTGACTAGCCGCTAACTTTTTACTGACGTTTGATATGTCCGAAATCAGAGAGAGTGAAGCCATAACTGATTGGGTGTAGGGCTCATGTGACACAATACGGTCACGTGAGCTCCAGGAGAGTGAATACTGACACTGTTAGAACAGAGCCAGCAATGGAGAGGAGTATAAAAGTGTTTTTAGTTTAATGGAGGCAAACATGGAGATTGAGAAGCTGTTGCCCAAGTTGTGCCATTCCGTTTAACGCTCACTAATGGTTCAAGACCTGTAACCTCAAATGATTTCATATAGTGGAAACAAATATTATGTGTCATCTTTGACAACAAATGTGAATTATATTTTGTCATTTGCATAATGATATAGAACATCTGAATAAAACTTACATCGGACCAGAAAGATTACACACTGAACTGTGAAGTAGCCACAGAGTGAACGTTCACCTATCGTGCATACACCAACTTATGCTCCGGCTCTTTTTCTTGGTTACCATTAGCATAACTGAATGGCAATAGTGATTCTCATTTCAGCGCTAAGTAAGAGCTCTTGCAGACATCTGTGAAACGTTGTACAAGCACAGACTGGAATACATGGACTGTCTGAGGGTCTCCTGATCTGATCTCGACCATCTCATATATGCCTATGAGGCTGGAGAGACCCACAGACAGTATATCCTTGAACAGAGTTTTACGAACATCTGCTGGAGCCCTTACACTAGTGAACTTTTTTTTTTTTTACACTACTTATATTGGACACCTTTGAAATACACATAGTACAATCATGTCATCAACTCCAGATACATATAGATATTAGGGAAAAAAAAGGATATCATCACACTTCTGCTGGTATTCGGCCAGTAGTTGGCTGGAAAACAAAAAGATATTACAATGTGAAGGCAAACATACAACAATGTCATCCCACGCGACCTAACTTCCCTCAGACACCAGTAACCATGAGCCTGCCAGCTACTGTGTTTAGATCGGGATTATTTATTTTCTGATTAAAATGGTCATTAATACATCTGAAAGACACAGCTGTAGTAACCCCCGTTTATGCTGTAAAACTCCCTCCAATTTCAGTTTTTTCCTCTCTTTCTTCTAAGAGTCATCATCTTTTTTTTTGTGTACAGAGATATATGTAAGGGCTTGGTTTTTGAGGGAAGAGTTGTACTTTTCAATGATAGCATTCATTTTACCACACACTGTACTGGAAAAAGGGAAACAAAATTCAACTATGCTGAAATTACCAAAAAAAAAAAAAATTCTAAGGCTGGTTTCACACTACTTTTTTTAACATGCGTCCTGAACGTTTTTTTTAACACAAACACGGAACCAGTGCAAATGCGTTATTTTAATGCATTTGCAATGGACTTGCATGAATATGCGTTGACATGCGTTTGCTTGCAGTTAGTCAAGATCCAGCGAGTTGTAGTTTTTTTTAACATTTTTCAAAAACGCTACTTCTAGCATTTTAGAGCTGCGTAAAAATACTGCAAGTCGCTGGATCCTGACTATACTGCATGCAAACGCATGTGAACGGTGGCATGCTGATAAACAGGATCCTGTTCGGACAGAAACCAGTCTGGTGTGATCACAGTCTCTCTCCACCTCTCCCCTAACTCACCCTTCCCTCTCCCCCTTCCCTCTCTTTTGCCCCCAGCTGCGTCTGAATTTCCAGTCTGTCACGTTCAGTTCCACTGACTCCCGATCACATGACTCCAATGCCCGCCCATAAACTTCAAGTGGCAGGGTCCTGTAAAATAACACTTGCGTATGCATGCATTTCTCTTTGCAAAAATAGGATCTGCTTTTGCAGCAAAAAAAAAAAAAAAAAGTTCATGAGGCATGTTAAAAAAAAAACGTAGTGTGAAAGTAGCCTAACATTGTTTTTTGTGAATTTGTTTTACAGTGTACATTGTGTGGTAAAAATGACCATGCGGTATGATTATCCTCAAAACAATTACATTGATATAAAACTTGTCCAGTTTTTAGATTTTAGAGGATTAAAAAAAAAAAAAAAAGAAAGAAACAGGAATGTGGAAAAAGAAGGGAATTTTGTTTACTTACCGTAAATTCCTTTTCTTCTAGCTCCAATTGGGAGACCCAGACAATTGGGTGTATAGCTCATGCCTCCGGAGGCCACACAAAGTACTACACTAAAAGTGTAAAGCCCCTCCCCTTCTGCCTATACACCCCCCGTGCATCTTGGGTTCCTCAGTTTTAGTGCAAAAGCAAGAAGGAGGAAAGCAAATAAATTGGTTTAAAGTAACTTCAATCCGAAGAACCTCGGAGAACTGAAACCATTTAACATGAACAACATGTGTACACGAAAAAACAACAGGGCGGGTGCTGGGTCTCCCAATTGGAGCTAGAAGAAAAGGAATTTACGGTAAGTAAACAAAATTCCCTTCTTCTTTGTCGCTCCATTGGGAGACCCAGACAATTGGGACGTCCAAAAGCAGTCCCTGGGTGGGTAAAATAATACCTCATAATAGAGCCGTAAAACGGCCCGTTCCTACAGGTGGGCAACCGCCGCCTGAAGGACTCGTCTACCTAGGCTGGCATCCGCCGAAGCATAGGCATGCACCTGATAGTGTTTGGTGAAAGTGTGCAGGCTCGACCAGGTAGCCGCCTGGCGCACCTGCTGAGCCGTCGCCTGGTGCCGTAAAGCCCAGGACGCACCGACGGCTCTGGTAGAATGGGCCTTTAGCCCTGAGGGAACCGGAAGCCCAGAAGAACGGTAGGCTTCAAGAATTGGTTCCTTGATCCGCCGAGCCAGGGTGGATTTGGAAGCCTGTAACCCCTTACGCTGACCAGCGACAAGGACAAAGAGTGCATCCGAGCGGCGCAGAGGCGCCGTACGGGAAATGTAGATTCTGAGTGCTCTCACCAGATCTAACAAATGCAAATCCCTTTCACATTGATGAACTGGATGAGGACAAAAAGAAGGCAAGGAGATATCCTGATTGAGATGAAAGGTGGATACCACCTTAGGAAGGAATTCCGGAACCGGGCGCAGCACCACCTTGTCCTGGTGAAACACCAGGAAAGGGGCTTTGCATGACAGCGCTGCTAGCTCAGACACTCTCCGAGGTGAGGTGACTGCTACTAGGAAGACCACTTTGTGCGAAAGGTGAGAAAGAGAAATATCTTTCAAAGGTTCAAAGGGTGCCTTCTGAAGGGCCAGCAGAACCCTGTTCAGATCCCAGGGTTCTAACGGCCGCCTGTAAGGAGGAACAATGTGACAAACCCCTTGCAGGAACGTGCGTACCTGAGAAAGCCTGGCAAGACGCTTCTGAAAGAACACAGAGAGCGCTGAGACTTGTCCCTTAAGGGAGCCGAGCGACAAACCTTTTTCCAATCCTGATTGAAGAAAGGAAAGAAACGTGGGCAATGCAAATGGCCAGGGAGAAAATCCCTGATCAGAGCACCAAGAAAGGAATATCTTCCACGTCCTGTGGTAGATCTTGGCAGACGTTGGTTTCCTGGCCTGTCTCATAGTGGCAATGACCTCTTGAGACAACCCTGAAGACGCTAGGATCCAGGACTCAATGGCCACACAGTCAGGTTGAGGGCCGCAGAATTCAGATGGAAAAACGGCCCTTGAGACAGCAAGTCTGGACGGTCTGGCAGTGCCCACGGTTGGCCCACCGTGAGATGCCACAGATCCGGGTACCACGACCTCCTCGGCCAGTCTGGAGCGACGAGAATGGCGTGGCGGCAGTCTGACCTGATCTTGCGTATCACTCTGGGCAACAGTGCCAGAGGTGGGAACACATAAGGGAGTTGAAACTGCGACCAATCTTGAACTAAGGCGTCTGCCGCCAGAGCTCTGTGATCGTGAGATCGTGCCATGAATGCCGTGACCTTGTTGTTGTGCCGGGACGCCATTAGGTCGACGTCCGGCATCCCCCAGCGGCAACAGATCTCCTGAAACACGTCCGGGTGAAGAGACCATTCCCCTGCGTCCATGCCCTGGCGACTGAGGAAGTCTGCTTCCCAGTTTTCTACGCCCGGGATGTGAACTGCGGATATGGTGGAGGCCGTGTCTTCCACCCACCTCAGAATCCGCCGGACTTCCTGGAAGGCTTGTCGACTGCGTGTTCCGCCTTGGTGGTTGATGTATGCCACCGCTGTGGAGTTGTCCGACTGAATTCGGATCTGCTTGCCTTCCAGCCACTGCCGGAAGGCCTGTAGGGCAAGATACACTGCCCTGATTTCCAGAACATTGATCTGAAGGGTGGACTCTTGCTGAGTCCACGTACCTTGAGCCCTGTGGTGGAGAAAAACTGCTCCCCACCCTGACAGACTCGCATCTGTCGTGACCACCGCCCAGGATGGGGGTAGAAAGGATTTCCCTTTCGACAATGAGTTGGGCAGCAGCCACCACCGAAGAGAATCCTTGGCCGCCTGAGAAAGGGAGACGTTCCTGTCGAGGGACGTCGACCTCCCGTCCCATTGGCGGAGAATGTCCCATTGTAGTGGACGCAGATGAAACTGCGCGAAAGGGACTGCCTCCATTGCTGCTACCATCTTCCCTAGGAAGTGCATGAGGCGCCTCAAGGGGTGCAACTGGCCTTGAAGGAGAGATTGCACCCCTATCTGTAGTGAACGTTGTTTGTCCAGCGGAAGCTTCACTATCGCTGATAGAGTATGAAACTCCATGCCAAGATATGTCAGCGATTGAGCCGGGGTCAGATTTGACTTTGAAAAGTTGATGATCCACCCGAAACTCTGGAGAGTCTCCAGCGCAACGTTCAGGCTGTGTTGGCATGCCTCTTGAGAGGGAGCCTTGACCAGCAGATCGTCTAAGTAAGGGATCACAGAGTGTCCCTGAGAGTGCAGGACTGCTACTACTGCTGCCATGACCTTGGTGAAGACCCTTGGGGCTGTCGCCAGACCGAAAGGCAGAGCTACGAACTGAAGGTGTTCGTCTCCTATAACGAAGCGTAGAAAACGCTGATGCTCTGGAGCAATCGGCACGTGGAGATAAGCATCCTTGATGTCTATTAATGCTAGGAAATCTCCTTGAGACATTGCGGCGATGACGGAGCGGAGGGATTCCATCTGGAACCGCCTGGTTTTCACGTGCTTGTTGAGCAGTTTTAGGTCCAGAACGGGACGGAAAGACCCGTCCTTTTTTGGCACCACAAACAAATTGGAGTAAAAACCGTGACCTTGCTGCTGAAGAGGAACAGGGATCACCACTCCTAGTGCACACCGCCTGCAGAAGAGCATCGGCTCGGTCGGGAGGCGGAGACGTTCTGAAGAATCGAGTCGGAGGACGAGAACTGAACTCTATCCTGTACCCGTGAGACAGAATGTCTCTCACCCAACGGTCTTGGACCTGTGGCAGCCAAATGTCGCCAAAGCGGGAGAGCCTGCCACCGACCGAGGATGCGGAGAGAGGGGGCCGAAAGTCATGAGGAAGCCGCCTTGGTAGCGGTTCCTCCGGCTGTCTTTTTTGGGCGTGACTGAGCCCGCCAAGAATCTGAGCTCCTCTGATCCTTTTGAGACCTTTTGGACGAGGAGAATTGGGACCTGCCCGAGCCTCGAAAGGACCGAAACCTCGACTGTCCCCTCCTCTGTTGGGGTGTTTTTGGTTTGGCCTGGGGTAAGGATGTTTCCTTTCCCTTGGATTGTTTGATGATTTCATCCAATCTCTCACCAAACAAACGGTCGCCAGAAAATGGCAATCCAGTTAAGCACTTTTTGGAAGCCGAATCTGCCTTCCATTCCCGCAGCCACAAGGCCCTGCGTATTGGGGTTTGTTTGGTCTGGGCTGAGGTAAGGATGAATCCTTACCCTTGGATTGTTTAATGAGTTCATCCAAATCGCTCACCAAACAGTCGGTCACCAGAAAATGGCAAACTGGTTAATCACTTTTTGGAAGCAGAATCTGCCTTCCATTCCCTTAACCACAAGGCTCTGCGTAAAACCACGGAGTTGGCGGACGCCACTGCCGTACGGCTCGTAGAGTCCAGGACAGCATTAATAGCGTAAGACGCAAATGCCGACATTTGAGAGGTTAAGGATGCCACTTGCGGAACAGATGTACGTGTGACAGTGTCAATCTGCGCCAGACCAGCTGAAATAGCTTGGAGTGCCCACACGGCTGCGAATGCTGGAGCAAACGACGCGCCGATAGCTTCATAGATGGATTTCAACCAGAGCTCCATCTGTCTGTCAGTGGAATCTTTAAGTGAAGCCCCATCTTCCACTGCAACTACGGATCTAGCCGCAAGCCTGGAGATTGGAGGATCCACCTTGGGACACTGGGTCCAGCCCTTGACCACGTCAGGAGGGAAGGGATAACGTGTATCCTTAAGGCGTTTGGAGAAACGCTTATCTGGATAAGCGTGGTGTTTCTGGACTGCCTCCCTGAAGTCAGAGTGGTCCAGAAAAATACTCAATTTACGCTTGGGATACCTGAAATGGAATTTCTCCTGCTGTGAAGCTGACTCCTCCACTGGAGAAGCTGAGGGAGAAATATCCAACATTCGATTGATGGACGCTATAAGATCATTCACTATGGCGTCACCCTCAGGTGTATCCAGATTGAGAGCGGTCTCAGGATCAGAATCCTGATCAGTTACCTCCGCTTCATCATACAGAGAGTCCTCCTGCTGGGACCCTGACCAGTGTGATGAGGTCGAGGGCCGTTCCCAGCGAGCTCGCTTAGGCCGTCTGGGACTGTCGTCCGTGTCAGAGCCTTCACCCTGGGATGCATGGGACATCCCCGGAGCCCGGAGTTGATCCAACTGAGGGGGACCAGGGGGCAATGATTCAACAGTGCCCATGGTCTGAGGTACCGGTCTGGACTGCAAAGTTTCTAGAATTTTAGTCATAGTCACAGACAATCTATCAGCAAAAACTGCAAACTCCGTCCCCGTCACCTGGACAGTGTTCACAGGTGTTTCTCCCTGGGTCACCTCTAGCAGAGACCCCGGCTGAGCAAGTGCCACAGGGGCCGAACATTGCACACAATGGGGATCAGTGGAACCTGCCGGTAGAACAGCCTCACAAGCAGTACAAGCAGCATAGAAACCCTTGCTTTTTGCGGACGACATGCTGTCCTCTGAGCAATCTAGGAGGGTATATAGCCCAGAATAGCGACCGTACAGTGCAATGTATAGAATACAAGCATAAAAGTACAAATGAACACTTCGGCGCTAGTGGGGTCAGCACTTCAGGTGCTGCTTACCGCCCGCTGAAAAGCGGGTGTGTGGTCGCCAGAATCCCGTGTCCGGGTCCCCCAGAGCTTGTCTCCCCTCTCCAGCTCCGACTGCACACAGGAATGGCTGCCGGCGTCCTGTGAAGAGGGGCGTACCGTGGGCGTGCCTCAGACAAAGTGCGGGAAACTGGCGTCCCACTGTGTTCAGTGAGTGGGCTGGAGTATGCAAGCAGACTCCAGCCCTCGGCGCTGACGTCCGGCACAGCGTCCCGCCCCTCCCCTGACTGGCAGGCCTGGGGGCGGGAAAGCCACGAGACTAGGCCGTAAAAGCCGGGGACTCGAGTAATAAGCGCGGCCGTCCAGAGGCACGGCCAGCGCGGAAGTCCCCGGCGCACTACAAATCCCAGCCGCGCCGCAGTGTAAAACTGACAGCAGCGGCCGGCGCGGCAGTCCCCAATACATTAACTAACTCAGCAAAGCTGTAGTGAGTAGTGGCACAAGCGCGCAGCGCTGTTGTCCCCAGCGCACTAACACACCCAGCAATGCTGCGGTGTGTCTGCGCGCGGTCTGTACGGGGACACAGAGTACCTTGACGTAGCAGGGCCATGTCCCTGACGATACTCAGCTCCATATCCAGCAGATACCCCAGTGGCAGTGGATGGAGCACGGTCTCCTGTGCCTGGAGACCGGTAGGATCCCACTTCACCCAGAGCCCTAAGGGGGATGGGGAAGGAAAGCAGCATGTGGGCTCCAGCCTCCGTACCCGCAATGGATACCTCAACCTTAACAAACACCGCCAAGAGTGGGGTGAGAAGGGAGCATGCTGGGGGCCCTAGTATGGGCCCTCTTTTCTTCCATCCGACATAGTCAGCAGCTACTGCTGACTAAACAGTGGAGCTATGCGTGGATGTCTGACCTCCTTCGCACAAAGCTTGAAAACTGAGGAACCCGTGATGCACGGGGGGTGTATAGGCAGAAGGGGAGGGGCTTTACACTTTTAGTGTAGTACTTTGTGTGGCCTCCGGAGGCATGAGCTATACACCCAATTGTCTGGGTCTCCCAATGGAGCGACAAAGAAAAAATGTTTTTGATCATGTAGATATTTTCCGAGACCCCATAACATTGTCATTTTTTTAAACGGTTGATGAAGCTGTGGGAGGGTTTATTTTTTGCAGAGCGAAATTACATTTTTATGACATTTTAGTCGCGTCTATCAGCGTTTTTTGCGGTAACAGAAAAAAAACCCTCAATTTTTGTAGTTTTGAGTTGTTGTGTTTACTGATTAGGTTAATTACTTTTATATTTTGATGGATCAGACTTTTTATGCGGGGATACCAAATATGTGTATTTTTATTTTATCATCTCTTAATGGTGGAAAAAGGGGGCGATTTGAACTTAGTGTCTTGAATCTACGATCGTCTGACCACTTGTACTATATACAGCAATACTGCAGGCAGGATTTCAAAGCTCCTCGGTAATGACATTCAAGCAGGGCGAAACGCGTGTTGGGGTGGAGGGACACTGTGCCTTACAGTGCATGTTTAAATAAAGTTAGTTTCGTTTTACACTCATTACTTTCAATGGTGAAAAAAAAGCAACAAAAACGCAGCAGTTTTCCATTTCAAGCAGTGAAAAAAGCAGGTGTGTGTATGTATGTATTTGATTTCTGGAATCTCATAGGTTATGCTGGTACTGTAAAGCAGCTTTTTATTAGCATGGATTTGCATAAAACCAATGAAAATAAACATGCAAAAATGCACTGTGTGAACATAGCCTAAGGTCGCAATCACCATAGCATTTTTATGTTTCACGTTCTCCTCTGTTTCAGAAGCAAAATATGGAATGTAACCTACCAGTTCAATATCCCACGGAGTTCAGTGCCTAATAGAAATCAGTTTTTGCTTTTTTTTTTAAAGGATATGAGTTTATCTTGCAGCACTTTTGCGCTAATGAAAATAAATTCTTTCCTGCATTTATTTGCATGTAAGTTTATTTTTGTCTTTTTTTTTTTCGTAAAGAAAAAAATGAGCCAGACTAAAATGCAAGTGAGACAAGCCTGACCTACATTTATTTCCAGACTATCAGGTAAAATGAGCTTAATGAGTTTAGTGCATTTTAGGGAAATGGTTACAAATAACTCCAGCTAGCTCCTTTACTAGGCTAGAGCAAAGAAAATCAGCAAATCTCAGAAAATATAGCCAATATGTTCACTGCTTGTAGAGTGATTTGCTGGCACACTAAGCCAGTAATAGAATTAGACGAGTGTATGTAAAGATATACATATTTGCTAAATGCAGTTAATATACTTACTCAGAGTCTATGATTTTTTGCTTCAGTCCAATCAAAGCTGCAACATATTCATTTAAACTCTGGAAGTAGAAAAGGTAAAAACAGATGAAAATAACAGATGTACAATCATTGTGATCATTATGAATCACAGCCCGCCACTTCCATCTCCAGTAAGGGGAATTTATGTTATGATATTTCCACTGAATTTAGCCAAAACTACAAATTAAAACTACTAATCGCTAATGTTCATAGATACTACAAAGTAGTACCGTGCAGCCTGGTAAGACTGAGTGAATTTCCATGCCGTGCAGTATGTTTTGCTGAATAGAGTCCTTTGTAAGATTCACTGTAAGGTGGTGGTGAAAGATCCCCTTTTGCATGGCATGTCAGGCATAAGATCATAACAGTGCCATGCTTGTCCGTATCTTGTGTATGGTATTGCAGCTGGGTAACATTTACTTCAATGCAGATAAGCTGCAATACCACAAGTATATACATGTATTTTTAACTCATGAGATACTAGTGGAAACTCAAAATAATGGAACCTGCTTTGGAAACTATTGATAATTTATACAGCATCAACCCGCAATGTTAAAGGCTCTTACATTAAATAGTAGTAAATAGTAATGGGCGGACCTCTACGTTAAAGTCCGGATCCACGTGGTTTCAAAGGTACCCGGGTGTCGGACCTGGGCCCAAGATTCCGGGAACCGGGGAAATTTAAAAAAAAAAATAAAAAAGGAAAAAAAGAAAATAAGAATGAAGCGAGCACTTCATACTCACCGAGGCTCCGATGCGGCTGTAACTGCTTCTGCGGTCTCTCCTTCACTTCCTTGGCCACACATTATTGCTCATCCATATGCAGTGTTTTCCCAGGCCGTCCTGGCGTCTGTGATTGGTTGCAGTCAGACGTGCCCCCAGCCTGTGTGACAACTTCTGACTGCAACCAATCACAGATGCTATCAGCAGGTCAGTATCGTGGTATAAAAATAAATAAAATATTTGGCATAGAGCCCCCCCCTATTATGATACCCAGCACAGATAAGGATACTGCCCTGGTGCGGTGGCAATCGGGGTAGTATAAAAGGTTAATGGCAGCCCACGTCTGCTACTGAGCTCTAAATCAGTAATGTGAGGCGTCTTTGAGACCCCCCCCCATTACTAATCTGTAAGTGAAAAGAAATAAAAACAAAGTGAAAAAAATCCTTAATTTGAACAAAAAAAACAAAACAAAGCACCCTTTTCACCACTTTATTAACCCCAAAACACCCGTGCAGGTCTTTTATTCCAAATAAAGATTTTTTTTCAGTGTTTGTGTTTAATTCCACTTCCCTATTAGTGTGCGGGGGTGGGGGGGTATCAGACGCCTCCCATTAATAATCTAGGCCTTAGTAAAGCGCCGGGCTTTTTGCATATAATGGATGCGACAATCCCAGGCAGTTGCAAGCTGCTAGTTTTAGGCTGGGTTTCCCCAGCCTGAGACTACCAGCCCCCAGCTGTCAGGCTTTATCTTGGCTGGGTATCAAAATTGGGGGGACTCTGCAAGTCGTTTTTTAAAATTATTTAAATAAAAAAGGCACATGCAGTTCCTTCCATTTTGATAAACAGCCAAGTCAGACGCACGGCTGGGGGCTGCAGCCTGTAGCCGTGAACTTTATCTGTGCTGGGTATCATAATATGGGTGGACCCTACGCAAAATTTTTGTTTATGACAAATTTTTTATTTAATTTTTATACCACGATGAATGCACACAGCATCTGTGATTCTACCAAAGGTGAATGCTTGACCTAGAAGCGGTGTACAGACATGTCGGAACCTTGGTAAGCATAGCACGCTTGCTCCTATTCTCCTATCCCTTCTACCACCATCTTCAATCGCTGGATTGTGGTCCCCATAGATTTATATGGGGACCGGAATCCAGCCCGGAACCGGATTTTAGAAACTGAGATTAGCCGGTCCCAGTAATCTGCAAGTCCGCTCTTCACTAGTAGTAAACTTTGAAAAAACATACAATTTTGGAAAATACGCCATTTCAGTGTCCTGCTTGTACCACCAGAAACACATACCTGATAAATTGTTAATCAGGATCGCTCTAAGGCTATGTGCGCACTAGACCGTTTTTCCCGCGGATTTACCCGCGGATTTGCCCCGGAAATTTCTTGAGAAATGTCTGCAATCTTTGTGCAGACATTTCCCATGAAATTCAATGAGAAAAAAAAATAGCTGTGCGCACTGTGCGGATTTTTCTCAAGAAAATTTCTTGAGAAAATTTTCTCGAGAAACTTTCTTGAGAAAATGTGCATGTCCATTAATTTCCGCAGGTACCGGGGGTATTCCGCAGGTAGCAATGATGTGCAGTATACCCCCGGAATAGCCGCGATTTACCTGCGGTAATGCCCATCGCTGCCTGCGGTTTTGCAGGAAGCGATGTCATTATGCCAGGAAGAGGAGCAGAGGAAACACACGTCACACTCCCTGGACGCCGCACAGAAGCACTTCCGTGCGACCTCCAGGTGCCCGTGCAGTCTGTGTCCTGCTCCGGCCTCGCGGCTGCCTGCACTGCAGGGTGTCAGTGTCTGCCCGCAGTGTCAGCAGCCTGTCACGCGGCAGCGCAGGCAGACACGGACATCCTGCAGTGCTGGGAGCCGCGGGGATGACGATCGCTGCTGTCAGGAGGTGAGATCATTACCTGCTGTGACGATCTCCTGCCTCCTGACGTCAGCGCGGTCACTGCTGTCTATGCCCGTCTCGCGAGCGGCCCGAGACTGTCACTAGCGGTGACGTCACGGGCTCTCGCGATAAGTCAGTGACAGCGCTGACGTCAGCAGTACAGGAGATGATCACAGAAGGTAATGATCTCATCTATGCTCCTGATGGCAGCGCTCGTCATCCCCTGCAGTGACCTGAGCTGACCTATTGATGTTAGCTCAGGTCACTGCATTGCTCTCCCAGCCAATGGGGAACATTCTGTTCTTCATTGACTGGGACAGTGACTATGGTATGGATCGCCGTGCCCCCCCCCCCCCCTTATTGGATTACGCCGGACGTGGAATTGATTGTGCTCTTTTCAATAAATTGGTTAAAGAGGGAATGTTTTGGGGAGTGTTTTTTCAAATAAAACTTTTTTTGTTGTCTATTTTTTAATTATTACTGACTGGGTTGGTGATGTCGGGTATCTGATAGACGCCTGACCTCACCAACCCCAGGGCTTGATGCCAGGTGACATTACACATCTGGCATCAACCCCATATATTACCCCGTTTGCCAACGCACCAGGGCGCGGGATGAGCTGGGGCAAAGCGCCAGGATTGGCACGTCTAATGGATGCGCCACTTCTGGGGCGGCTGCGGCCTGCTATTTTTAGGCTGGGGAGTGTCCAATAACAGTGGACCTCCCTAGTCTGAGAATATCAGACCCCAGCTGTCCGCTTTACCTTGGCTGGTGATCCAATATGGGGGGGACCCCACGTTTTTTGTTTTAAATTATTTATATAATTTAAAATAACAGCGTGGGGTGCCCACTGTTTTGGATTATCAGCCAAGGTGAAGCTGCCAGCGGTGGTCTGCAGGCTGCAGCCGTCTGCTTTACCCTAGCTGGCTACAAAAAATGGGGGGACCTCACGTCATTTTTTTTTAATTATTTATTTATTTTATGGCTAAATACAAGGCTAAGCACCCTTTAGGCTACTTTCACACATCCGGCTTGAGCTCTGCGGCTCAATCCGGCTGTGCAAGCTATGCAACGGATGCGGTGAAAACACCGCATCCTTTGCATAGGTTTTTCCTTTGCGGCCAGTCCGGTTTTTGCCGCTTGTGGCATGCTACTGAGCATGCGCAGTGGCAAAAACCGCATGCGGCGGCCGGATGCGGTTATTGCCGCATTGCGCCGCATCCGGCTGCCATAGGCATGTATTGAAAAATGTGCCGCATCGGCCGAATGCGGCGCGATGCGGTTTTTTTTGCCGCACGAAAAAACGTGCCAGGCAACGTTCCATCCGGCCGCCGCATCGGCTACATCTGCCGCATGCGGCAAAAAACGGACGGAACGCAAGGCCATGCGGCACAATGCGGCACTAATTAAAGTCTATGCAGGAAAATCGCAACCGGCAGCAAAAAAAAACGGTTGCGATTTTCATGCAAAGTGCCGGATTGTGCCGCATTCCAGAAAGCGGAGGTGTGAAAGCAGCCTAAGTGCCACATGAAAGTCACTAAAGGGTGCCAGCTTAGAAAATGCAGGGAGGTGGAACATTATATAGGTTTTTCTCATCTATCTATCTATCTATCCCTCTATCTATCTATCTATCTATCCCTCTATCTATCTATCTATCTATCTATCCCTCTATCTATCTATCTATCCCTCTATCTATCTATCTATCTATCCCTCTATCTATCTATCTATCTATCCCTCTATCTATCTATCTATCTATCTATCCCTCTATCTATCTATCTATCTATCCCTCTATCTATCCCTCTATCTATCTATCTATCTATCTATCCCTCTATCTATCCCTCTATCTATCTATCTATCCCTCTATCTATCCCTCTATCTATCTATCTATCCCTCTATCTATCTATCTATCTATCTATCTATCCATCTATCCATCTATCCCTCTATCTATCTATCTATCTATCCCTCTATCTATCTATTCATCTATCTATCTATCCCTCTATCTATCTATCTATTCATCTATCTATCCCTCTATCTATCTATCTATCTATCCATCTATCCCTCTATCTATCTATCTATCTATCCCTCTATCTATCTATCTATTCATCTATCTATCCCTCTATCTATCTATCTATTCATCTATCCATCTATCCCTCTATCTATCTATCTATCTATCCCTCTATCTATCTATCCCTCTATCTATCTATCTATCTATCTATCTATCCCTCTATCTATCTATCTCTCTATCTATCCCTCTATCTATCCCTCTATCTATCTATCTATCCCTCTATCTATCTATCTATCTATCCCTCTATCTATCCATCTATCCCTCTATCTATCCATCTATCCCTCTATCTATCCATCTATCCCTCTATCTATCCATCTATCCCTCTATCTATCTATCTATCTATCTATCCCTCTATCTATCTATCCCTCTATCTATCTATCTATCTATCCATCTATCCCTCTATCTATCCATCTATCCCTCTATCTATCTATCTATCTATCCCTCTATCTATCTATCCCTCTATCTATCCCTCTATCTATCTATCTATCCCTCTATCTATCTATCCATCTATCCCTCTATCTATCTATCTATCCCTCTATCTATCTATTCATCTATCTATCTATCCCTCTATCTATCTATCTATTCATCTATCTATCTATCCCTCTATCTATCTATCCCTCTATCTATCTATCTATCTATCTATCCCTCTATCTATCTATCTCTCTATCTATCCCTCTATCTATCTATCCCTCTATCTATCTATCCCTCTATCTATCTATCTATCCCTCTATCTATCTATCTATCTATCTATCCCTCTATCTATCCATCTATCCCTCTATCTATCCATCTATCCCTCTATCTATCCATCTATCCCTCTATCTATCCATCTATCCCTCTATCTATCCATCTATCCCTCTATCCCTCTATCTATCTATCCCTCTATCTATCTATCCCTCTATCTATCTATCTATCTATCTATCCCTCTATCTATCTATCTCTCTATCTATCCCTCTATCTATCTATCCCTCTATCTATCTATCTATCCCTCTATCTATCTATCTATCTATCCCTCTATCTATCCATCTATCCCTCTATCTATCCATCTATCCCTCTATCTATCCATCTATCCCTCTATCTATCCATCTATCCCTCTATCTATCTATCTATCTATCTATCTATCCCTCTATCTATCTATCCCTCTATCTATCTATCTATCTATCCATCTATCCCTCTATCTATCCATCTATCCCTCTATCTATCTATCTATCTATCTATCCCTCTATCTATCTATCCCTCTATCTATCCCTCTATCTATCTATCTATCCCTCTATCTATCTATCCCTCTATCTATCTATCCCTCTATCTATCTATCTATCCCTCTATCTATCTATCTATCCATCTATCCCTCTATCTATCTATCTATCCCTCTATCTATCTATTCATCTATCTATCTATCCCTCTATCTATCTATCTATTCATCTATCTATCTATCCCTCTATCTATCTATCCCTCTATCTATCTATCTATCTATCTATCCCTCTATCTATCTATCTCTCTATCTATCCCTCTATCTATCTATCCCTCTATCTATCTATCTATCCCTCTATCTATCTATCTATCTATCTATCTATCCCTCTATCTATCCATCTATCCCTCTATCTATCCATCTATCCCTCTATCTATCCATCTATCCCTCTATCTATCCATCTATCCCTCTATCTATCCATCTATCCCTCTATCTATCTATCTATCTATCTATCCCTCTATCTATCTATCCCTCTATCTATCTATCTATCTATCCATCTATCCCTCTATCTATCCATCTATCCCTCTATCTATCCATCTATCTATCTATCCCTCTATCTATCTATCCCTCTATCTATCCCTCTATCTATCTATCTATCCCTCTATCTATCTATCCCTCTATCTATCTATCTATCCCTCTATCTATCTATCTATCCATCTATCCCTCTATCTATCTATCTATCCCTCTATCTATCTATTCATCTATCTATCTATCCCTCTATCTATCTATCTATTCATCTATCTATCCCTCTATCTATCCCTCTATCTATCTATCTATCTATCTATCCATCCATCTATCCCTCTATCTATCTATCTATCCCTCTATCTATCTATCTATTCATCTATCTATCCCTCTATCTATCTATCTATTCATCTATCCATCTATCCCTCTATCTATCTATCTATCCCTCTATCTATCTATCCCTCTATCTATCCCTCTATCTATCTATCTATCCCTCTATCTATCTATCTATCCCTCTATCTATCTATCCCTCTATCTATCTATCTATCTATCCCTCTATCTATCTATCTATCTATCCCTCTATCTATCTATCTATCTATCCCTCTATCTATCTATCTATCCCTCTATCTATCCATCTATCCCTCTATCTATCTATCTATCTATCTATCTATCTATCCCTCTATCTATCTATTCATCTATCTATCTATCCCTCTATCTATCTATCTATTCATCTATCTATCCCTCTATCTATCTATCTATCTATCTATCTATCCATCTATCCCTCTATCTATCTATCTATCTATCTATCTATCCCTCTATCTATCTATCTATTCATCTATCTATCCCTCTATCTATCTATCTATTCATCTATCCATCTTTCCCTCTATCCATTATCTGTCTATCGATTATCTTTATTATTTATTGCAGGGACAAACCTGCGGTAAATCCGCGGTAAATCCGCGGCAAATTCGCGGCAAATCCGCGGCAAAAACGCATGCGGATTTGGTGCGGATTTTTTCCGCAGGTCCGGAAATCTTTCACTGGCAGAAGTTTCTCAAGAAATTTTCTTGAGAAACTTCACATTTCTAGTGCGCACATAGCCTAATACAAGAATGCTATAAGTAATAAGACACTATTTGAGTACAGTGCAGGGTTAAGAAGGTCGACTATGTGGCTTTTGTTGGATTAGTTTTTGGACTTGCCTTTGTCAATTCTAAACCAGTAGGCATTCCTTGATGTATGCACGCACAATCTGAACATTGGGCAGGTATTAGTGATCCTCTGGTGAAAACGTCACTATACATGTCAAATGCATATTTACCCTACCCAGTATCGTTCTATTCAATGTTGCTGTGCAATTTGTCCCATTAACAGTCCCCGCTTCATGTACTATTACGTATGCTCCCTGCTCAAGCCATTTCTTTACCCACAGACCATTTGCACCGAGTTCCAGCTGTGCCTACAATATATAGACCCTTCATCTCAAGAAGATGTGAACAGTAAGTCTCGAAATGTTACACTTTGCTTTATTCAAGTAATTGTGATTTTTTTTTTTTTACTTGTTTTAGATTTATTTTTTTTTACAGATTTTTGTTGGGCTGTGTCAGACCTAGAAACTATGTTCTTCCTCAGTGGGATTTCACAAATAAATAAATAAATAAATAAATAAATAAATAAAATGGTCAAAAAGGATTGTTTCCTATGAGAGGTCAATTAAAAAAAAAAAAAAAAAGTTTTTTCTTTAAATTACTTTTTTAGTGTTAGCAAGGCTGATCTTTCTATTGGGAATGCTGGGTTAGTATCAGCCAAGAATATAATCTTTTCACCCCTAATCTGACTCCAATAACAACTTTCTTTACCATTACTTTACAGAAAACAATATTGAGGAGCACTGGATACGTGTATGATACCTGTTGCAGAGATGTACAGTTTTGGCAGGACCCTGCTGCCTCTGAAGCAATGCCAGCTGTTTTTGAGTGGGTCTCTCCGGGCATCATGATGAGGATAACAGACCACCCCGATCCGTGGAGAATAGAAGGACTATATCTGAAAAACACACCCAACAATTAGAACTGTAAGTCATCTTCTATAACTGGGGTTCACATGTTGCGACTGAAAATTGCTGTGGCGCATTTGCCAGGAGCAATGATTATGAGTTGTCAATGTGCAATATTAGGGGTATCAGCTACAAACCCATATGGTTATTAATCACACCGCTTTCAGTGGCACTCAATATAAAAAAGTCACCAAATTGAATGTTTATTTCACCTCTCTGTTGCAGAGATATTATCAAAGTATTTGGCACTTAATGAGTTAACTACTGAAAAGTCCAAGTGAGTGTTCTTAGGCTATGTGCGCACTAGGCGTTTTTGCCGCGTTTTTAGCGGCGTTTTTTACCGCGTTTTTGTGCTGAAAACGCAGTGACATTGCTTCCCCAGCAATGTCAATGGGTTTTCAGAAGTGCTGTCCTCACACAGCGTTTTTTTTTAGCTGCGTTTTTGTGGTGACCACAAAAACGCAGCATGTCAATTATTTCTGCGTTTTCCACTGCGTTTTTCACTCATTGAATTCAATGAGATGTTAAAAACGCAATGAATAACGCATATAGCCGCGTTTCTATGACTAAAAACGCAGCTATAAACGCAAGGGGTGGGTACTACAGTGACGTGTACAGGAAGAGGATTCCTTCTGTTGGTAAACACAGAAGCAGGAATCCTCCCGGTACCGTCACCGCTGCTTCCACCTCCCGTCCTGTGCATGTCAGCTCCGTGCGGCGCCATGTCTGGGCGGGAGGTGGAGGCAGCGGCGAAAAACAAAGTGAACAGTAGAAAAAAAAAAATGTCATATACTCACCTGTCCGCAGGGTCCCGGTGCCATGCCCGCTCCCAGCTCCTCCCGGTCCCGCCGCTCTGGCTGTGTGCAGTCTCCCCGGGGCAGGACCTTGCTTGCAGGACCTGGCGCTGATCACCTGATGCAGTCACCTGACGCATCAGCTGATCGCGGTGTCGCCGGCTTTTTCGCGCCCGGCCGGCTATCAGCTGATCCTGCCGTCAGGGGACTTCATCAGCTGATTACCGGCAGCTCCGGCAGCGATCGTATAGGATCAGACTCCTGTCCAATCGATCGCTCCAGGAGCTGCCGGTAATCACCACAGCACATAAGTGAGTATTATTTTTTTTTTTTTTTTCTACTGATGCATCAGCTGATTGTATAATCGGCTTTTCTACAATCAGCTGATGTGTGATGTGATTCAGGCACTTGATCCTGACACATCATCTGATCGCCTTCCAGCAAACCGATCAGATGATATTGGATCCTGATTGGACGGCGCGGGACCCTGACCCAGGATTACTGCGGAGGGGGGTTTATTTCAATAAAGATGGAGTCACTAATTGTGTTGTGTTTTATTTCTAATAAAAATATTTTTCTCTGTGTTGTGTTTTTTTTTTATCATTACTAGAAATTCATGGTGGCCATGTCTAATATTGGCGTGACACCATGAATTTCGGGCTTAGGGCCAGCTATACAGCTAGCCCTAACCCCATTATTACCTAGCTAGCCACCCGGCTTCAGGGCAGCTGGAAGAGTTGGATACAGCGCCAGAAGATGGCGCTTCTATGAAAGCGCCATTTTCTGGGGTGGCTGCGGACTGCAATTCGCAGTGGGGGTGCCCAGAAAGCATGGGCACCCTGCACTGTGGATTCCAATCCCCAGCTGCCTAGTTGTACCCGGCTGGACTCAAAAATTAGGCGAAGCCCACGTCATTTTTTTTTTTAATTATTTCATGAAATAATTAAAAAAAAAGGGCTTCTCTATATTTTTGGTTCCCAGCCGGGTACAAATAGGCAGCTGGGGGTTGGGGGCAGCCCGTACCTGCCTGCTGTACCCGGCTAGCATACAAAAATATGGCGAAGCCCACGTCATTTTTTTTTTCTTTTTGGGCAAAAAACTGCATACAGTCCTGGATGGAAGATGCTGAGACTTGTAGTTCTGCAGCTGCTGTCTGCTCTCCTGCATACACTAGTGAATGGAGGATGCTGAGACTTGTAGTTCTGCAGCTGCTGTCTGCTCTCCTGCATACACTAGTGAATGGAGGATGCTGAGACTTGTAGTTCTGCAGCTGCTGTCTGCTCTCCTGCATACACTAGTGAATGGAGGATGCTGAGACTTGTAGTTCTGCAGCTGCTGTCTGCTCTCCTGCATACACTAGTGAATGGAGGATGCTGAGACTTGTAGTTCTGCAGCTGCTGTCTGCTCTCCTGCATACACTAGTTCTGCAGCTGTCTGCTCTCCTGCATACAATGAACATTTTGAAGAAGGAAATGACATCAGACCTTTTTTTTTTTTTTTTTTTCATCAACAATCTTTAATGGCATTGTGCACTGATTAAAAACGCAGTGAGCAAAAACGCAGCAAAAAACGCACCAAATCGCGGCAAAAACGCATGCGTTTTTGCCGCGTTTTTTTTAGCCGCGGGTGCGTTTTTTAGACAAAAACGCACATAAAAACGCAGCGTGAAAAAAACGCCTAGTGCGCACATAGCCTTAGACAGTTTTCGCTTGGGTATAGATAGTTCCCTGATGAAGAAGGGCTGCCCCTTTTGTAACGCGTAGGATTACGTGTCCAAAGTGCAGTCTGCAGGTCCTCCTGGCCACAGCCAATGACGTCACCCGGCTTCAGAGGGCGTTTACCAGACGGAGCGGGACTCTCCGTCATCTGGCAACCTCCGCTACACACGCGGCACGGCTCAGCGTCCCTGACCGCTAGCAGTCAGCAGCTGTTTTTCTCCTATGGATGCCCTCTCCCATGATTACGACCAATGTATGTCACCTTGGGTAAGTGCCATATGAACATGTTCTATATTGGATTCCCTCTTTTCCTTTTCAGATTAGCCATTACATTTTAATCATTTTTTATGGTTGATACTGTCACGGACACTCCGCATCCACAAGCATTGCCTTGTATACTCTCCAATCTGCCTCAACTAACAGGCTGTTCCAGGCTTTTCAGGTACTCCAATTTGTACAGATATAAAATCTATTTCAGTTTACTTCACCATTTAGGATTTATATATCCTTAAACTAGTCATCAAGTCTCTTCTTCTGTGCACACAGCTATTTCAGGCAGACCACACAATTTAGGCTAGTACCAATTGAGAAGTCTGGAGGACCTCTTGGGACCACTTTCCACCAGGCAGGGTGCTCTGCCAAACTATTTTATATACCTATACAAGGTTCATCACATATTTAGCACACAGCAATTCCTCTGTTCCTCCACAGATTATGGTTGGATTCACAAAGTCTCCTTCATAGGTACCACATACCTAGAGTTTATTTCACTTCATGTCAGGTAATTTACCTCAACAGAAAATTGTTTCTCTCCTTTCCCTCCTGGCAGCATGGTATTCCTCACCTATCCAGATCTTTATTTTCTAAAAGAATTTACGCGGACCCTACCTACTACCTGCAGCACCATGCTACACCTTCCCATTTACTTTTTATATATATATATATATGTATTTTATCAACCCTTCGCAATAAATAATAATTATATTTTAACCCAAACCAGTGTACTCCATCTCTTATTGTAGCTAGAGCGCCGGTGTTCCCTACTGTTTATTTTTAGTTTCTGCAAGAGACATGTACTTAGTCTCCCTGTATGATGCTGATGAATCATAAGAAACAGCAGAAAATGAACAAGCCCCCACAATGGTGTAGAGCAAGTTTCTCAATGTGTGAAAGTATAATGTATAAGCATAATGACAGACTGATCTCCTGGTCTAACCTCCTGCATGATCAGAAAGCACAGATGACTAGCATCTTTTAGATAAAGCCCATCAGGGGGGACAGGAAGCACTGCTGAGTTTAGGTGTGTCACATTACAAACCCTTCTATCAGCTTAGCACTGTTAACCCTACTGTACTGTCCCTTCCCCTACACTTTCCAGAGATGTGACCACACTTATGTCTGTTGTGTGCAGAGCAACTTGTAGTCAGTCTACAGTGATATCAGGCTGTCATATCTCACACAAGAGTAACCAGTCTGTTGTGGACTACTCCTGAGCGAGGTGACAGCCTGCTCTAATCTCACTGCAGATCAGTTACAAGCTGCTTTAGCACAACAGACACAAATGTGAATATATCTCACACACACTGAGAAACCTGCTCCAAGCTGCTTTTAGTTGCATTTGTCCATGTTTGATGCAGACCAATCATAAGCAGACAGCAATACACAGTAGAAAAAGTACACACCCCAGTGATAACTTTCTGATAACACCCACCACTTGGATTGCTAATATGACTGTAAGGGCAAGGCAAAGCAAATAAACAATAAAAACACAAAAAGTAAAGGCCCAGTCACACACAACGACTTACCAGCGATCCCGAAAACGATGCGACCTAATAGGGATCGCAGGTAAGTCGCTGGGAGGTCGCAGGTGAGATGTCACACAGTCAGACCTTACCAACGATGCAGGAACAATACAGGTGGCAGTAGCAACCTGTATAACGATCTCAGCAGTCACTGTGACCCTGTCACACAGTGTCAAACACAGCGATGTGTCCTGCCCAGCAGGACATCACCTTTGAAGAAAATGGCCTGGAACATTCTGCAACGACTAGAGATCTCACAGCAGGGGCCTGATCGCTGGTGGATGTCACACATAACAAGATCGCTAACAAGATCGCTACTGCGTCACAGAAACCGTGACTCAGCTACGATCTCGCTAGCGATCTCGTTATGTGTGACGGTACCTTAAGGGGTCAGAAAATGGTCGTAAAAGCTTTGAAAAGTTGCAAATCTTTTGTGCAACTCAGAGTTGGGGAAAAAAAATACATTTAATCTTCAACTCTGATTAACCTCTCCGTGACTGGTCTTTTTTTTTTCTCTCCTCTTCTTCTCTCAGTCATGTTTACTGGCCTAGAATGTTCATTATGGTTATAAACAGCCTCCCATTATAAAAATTAGAATTTTTGACCTTCCCGTCGTATCATTCAGTGCGTGAAATTAAAAACATAGGAGTGTATACACAATAGTGCTGCAAAAAAGAAACACCAAAGCAGTTTGCCACAGAAATCACCAAAAGTTTGTTCATGTTGCCTTTTTTGACGCACTTTTTTCCAACAGGAAACATGCAGCATTTTACAGTAGCAGCAAAGTGAATGAGACTTCTGAAATATCATGCTGGTTATTTTTGGGAAACAAACGCTAGTGTAAAAACAAAAAAACAAACACATGCTTAGTAGCATTTGCTCAGTATAATGATGGACACCGCAGGAAACATTAACGCTTGCTTCTCCTGGGAAACAGAGACACTCTACCACCACTGTACGCTGAGGACGGTCCATTACGGACCGAAACGTTTGTGTTGGTAGTCACCATTCTTTCACAACTCCTGACTGCCAAGTTTTCTGTTATATTGGTTATGGGATTTTATCCTACTTGTGCACCATCAACAGAAGTGCTGGGCTCTGCTAGAAACTATTCACTCAGACTGTCATTACTGTACATGATCACAGCGCAATGGCTAGGACTGGTTCTCGTCGCCTGCCTAGAAATACACACTGACACGTTCAGATCAGAAGAGCTGCCAGCCAGTGTGAGCATTGCGCTGAGATCCTCGGGCAGTAATATGACAGTCTGAGTGTGACCCTGCGCACACGGACGGGTGTGGGAACAGGGTGAATATTCATTTTGTTTGGGACACTCAGAAAACAAGTCAGTATCTGGTGTAACCCAACATTTGCCAGTCTGCCATCTGCCCCGTACAGTGAAAGCCATGAAGAGATCACTCCAACATGCCAGAAGCTATTGAACATGAGCATTTGCCCACTCAAGTCGGTTATGATGTCTAACTACAGTCAGATGGAGACCCTGATGAGGATGACAAGCAGCAGATGAGCTTCCCTGAGACTGTTTGACAGTCTGAGAAATTCTTTGGTTATGCAAACCAATTGCTGCAGCAGATGTCCGGGTGGCGGGTCTCAGCCCATCTTGGAGGTGAAGATGCTGGATGTTGAGGTCCTAGGCTGGTGTGGTTACATGTGGTATACGGTTGTGAGGTCGGTTGCATGAACTGACCAAATACTTGGAAACGCCTTTGAAGACTGCTTATGGTAGAGAGATTTACATTCAATTCATGGGCAACAACTCTGGTGGACATTCCTGCGGTCAGCATGTCAACTGCACACTCAGTCAAAACTTGCGTCATCTGTGGCAGTGTGCTGTGTGATAAAACTGCACATTTTAGTGTGGCCTTTTATTGCCGCCAGCCTAATGCAAACCTGTGCAATAATCATGCTCTATAATCAATGTTTTGATATGCCACTCCTGTGAAGTCTATGGATTAAGTTATCAAAATTAAAGTGCTCACTAAGATTTAGACAAATTTGTGAACAATATTTGAGAGAAAAAGACCTTTTGTGTACATAGAAAAAGTCTTATATACCGTATTTTTCGGACTATAAGACGCACTGGACTATAAGACGCACCCTGGTTTTAGAGGAGGAAAATAGGAAAATAAAACTTTAAGCAAAAAAAATGGTCATGACACACTGTTATGGGGCGAGGATCTGCTGCTGACACTGTTATGGGGGTAATGTCCCCAAATTCTCTACTAAGGTACCCCATCCTGGTAATGATCCTCCTGCCTTGTATATAATCCTGCTATAAACCCCCATCCTGCTCATATTCCAGCATCCTGCTCATATTCCCCCATCCATCCTGTTCATATTCCCCCATCCATCATGCTCATATACCCCCATCCTGTTCATATACCCCCATCCTGCTCATATTCCCACATCCATCCTGTTCATATACCCCCATCCTGTTCATATACCCCCATCCTGTTCATATACCCCCATCCTGTTCATATACCCCCCATCCTGTTCATATACCCCCCATCCTGTTCATATACCCCCCATCCTGTTCATATACCCCCCATCCTGTTCATATACCCCCCATCCTGTTCATATACCCCCCATCCTGTTCATATACCCCCCATCCTGTTCATATACCCCCCATCCATCCTGCTCATATACTCCCATCCTGCTATATGCCCCCATCGTGCTCATATACCATCCTGGTATATGGCCTGTATCCTATAGCACAGAGAAAAAAAATAAACGTTTATACTCACCTGTTCCTCACTCCCTGCAGCACCGATCATCTTCCTCTCTGGCACGCTGACCTGTGTGTGTGGAGCCGTCCCCCTGCAGCACGCGATGTCTTCCTGTCTGTGCCGATCAGCTGATCAGCACAGATCAGCTGACCGGCACAGACAGGAAGACATTGCGTGCTGCAGGGGAACGGCTCCACACACGGGGACGGGTAAGTACACTGATTCACTGCACCCCGCGCTGATGATGACGCGCGGGGAGCAGTAACTACAGCCGCACTGATCACTCCAGGCTGTAATTGCCAGGGGTGATCATGCGGACCGGCTCTTTACTATGTGCGCGTCCCCGCTCGTCCTCTCGCCCACCTGTCAGTGTCGGCTTCTGCGCTGAGAGATGGGCGTGCATATGTAATGAGTGGGCCCACGTGGTCACGGCAGGCTGCTACAGCCTGCTCGTGCCCCCGATGACCCGCTCCACCGCAGCACCCTCATTCCCGGTGGTAGCCCTATAGTCAGACCATAAGACGCACCCCCAACTTTCCCCCAACATTTGGGGGAAAAAAAGTGCGTCTTATGGTCCGAAAAATACGGTACATTATGAGCTTACATAGCCTCCTATATACAGTAGGAGCCCCCACATAGCCTCCTCTATTGCATTACATTAAGCACAGATTTCCGACAAATCTAAAAGACCAATGATAAAAAAAACATTTTTTGAATAACGATAATTCAGATACAAATTTTACATTACCATCTGTTCATTCTACTCACACTACTGCAACCAATGAATTCAGATATTATACATTTGATGAACAAAGATCTCTGATATCCACTTACAATTTCAAATAAAAAAAAAATCAATTATTTTTCCCCCTTCATTCTCGGGTTAACTGCATGGATCAGTTTCAAGACATCATCCAGATAGAAATGAAAAGGTTTAGATTTCACATCCAAAAACTCTAAAAACAGTTCTGCAACATGTTACAGCTTTAAAAGAGCTGGTATCAAAGCTCAATATTACAATCAAAATGGCAGACAAAGTAGGCATTGCTGTTGTGATGGACTCATTTTTATTGTGAACAAATTATGTCAATGTTGAGCGACTCTTGTACCTATATAAAACTTAATACTAATCCTTCCACAAAAATATGCATCGCAGTATAAAAGATAGTTGTTCATTGGGCATATTGAATAAATGTCAAGTAAACTATCTCACAGTGGACCATCCAGTAATTCTCATCCTACATCAGGGGTCTCAAACACGCGGGCCGCATGCGGCCCATCAGGCTGCTTCGTGCAGCCCCCATGCTCGTGCCCCTGTTCACTATCGCGGCAGGTGCAGGGACCGCAGCCAGTGCACTTTGTTAGATGAATGTTTTGCCGGCGCTGCGTGCTCAGTCAAGGACTCTGCACGTGCAGCACCGGCAAAACAATCATCTGACAGAAATCACTGACAGTGGCTGCGGCCCCTACACCAGCCGCGATAGTGAACAGGGGCACGGGCCTGGGGGCCGCACGAAGCAGAGATGAGGCAGCCGAGGGAACGCGGGACAGGTGAGAAGAATGGTGGTTTGTGTGTGTGTACATTAAACCCTTAGCGACCTATGACTTACTGGGTACGTCATAGCTCCCTGGTACTTAAGGACCCATGACGTACCCAGTATGTCATGGCGAGATCGCGGTCCTGGAGCCCCAGTGGCTGCAATCGCTTTGCATTGCAAATACCTTAGATTCGGGGAGGAGGGGGACCTCAGGAGGGGTGGTGTCTCTTCCCCGGACCTACGGAGGCTGTGATTGGCTGACGAACGCCGCTCAGCCAATCACAGACACTGTAATGTTTCAGCTATTTGAAATGACTGAAACATTGAAATCCAGCCATATCAGTGCAGCTGTAGCACCGATCATTGGCTGGAGCTGGGTGACCTCAGTTTCCCCCGCCCCCAGCTCTGATTGGAGAGATCGGTCACAAGGCTGATCTCTCCAATCACTGTGGATCTGGGGCCGGAGACCGCTCCCCTCAGCTTCACTCCGGCGTCTGTGGAAGCTGAGGAGAGCGATCGGTAAGTTATAGCCACTGCCCCCTTTCAGCCACCGCCGCCACTGCCCCCCCACCCATTACTACAGCATGGGGACATTACTATAGAATAGGGAGAAAGTGGGCACATGACTACAGGATGGGGACAAGGTGGGCACATGACTACAGGATGGGGACAAGGTGGGCACATGACTACAGGATGGGGACAAGGTGGGCACATGACTACAGGATGGGGAGAAAGTGGGCACATGACTACAGGATGGGGACAAGGTGGGCACATGACTACAGGATGGGGAGAAAGTGGGCACATGACTACAGGATGGGGAGAAAGTGGGCACATGACTACAGGATGGGGACAAGGTGGGCACATGACTACAGGATGGGGACAAGGTGGGCACATGACTACAGGATGGGGACAAGGTGGGCACATGACTACAGGATGGGGACAAGGTGGGCACATGACTACAGGATGGGGACAAGGTGGGCACATGACTACAGGATGGGGACATTACAAGGATGGGCATAATACTATTGGATGGGGACATTACTATAGAATGGGGACAAAGCTGGGGACATTACTATAGGATAGGGACTAGGATGGGCACAGTACTACAGGATAGGAACATTACTACAAGGGGATAAGGATGAGAAACATTACTATAGGATAGGGATAAGGCTGGGGACTTTACTATAAGATGGGGGACAAGGATGGACACATTACTATAGGATGGGCACATTATGATAAGATGGGGACATTACTATAGGATGGTGTCAAGGTTGGCACATTACTATAGGATAGGGACATTACTGTAGGATGGGCACATTACTATAGCATGGGACTATATGATGGGGACAGTACTACAGGATAGGGAGATTGCTACAAGGGGACAAAGATGGGGAACATTACTATAAGATGGGGACAAGGCTGGATACATTACTACAGGATGTCCACATTACGATAAGATGAGGACAAGGCTGGGGACATTACTATAGGATGGGGACTAGGATGGGGCACAATACTACAAGGGGGCAAGCATGGGCACATTACAACAAGATGGGGAACATTACTAAAAGATGTTGGCCAAAATTTCTATATAGTTATAATTGTAAGACTATTAGGCCCTGTGCGCACACTGCGTTTTTACCCGCAGTTTTGCTGCAGAAATTTCTTGAGAAATGTTTGTAATCTTTCTGCAGACATTTCCCAGCAAAACCTATGGGAAAAAAAATAGCTGTGCGCACACTGCGTTTTTTTCTCAAGAAAATTCTTTCTGCAGAATTTCTTGAGAAAAGAAGGATTTTTGTGTACTCACCGTAAAATCTCTTTCTCTGAGTCTTCATTGGGAGACACAGGACCATAGGGTGTATGCTGCTGTGACTAGGAGGCTGACACTAAGTAGACATAAAAAAAGTTAGCTCCTCCCTAGCAGTGTACACCCTGAGCCGGAGGCGGATCTATGCCAGTTTACTGTACAAGCAGTGGTAGGAGATACCTGAACAACCATAACTAATCAAGGTAATAAGAAACACACAGTATCTTATCTAAACCTAAACTGTATATATATATATATATATATATATATATATATATATATATATACACACACACATACACATATACATACACACATATAATTATATTATATATATATATATATATATATATATATATATATATATATATATATGTATATATATATATACACACACACATACATACACACACAAAATATATATAAGCCGGTTACAGAAGAACGTGTTCCCATAAAGAACCAGTAACATCCGGCAAACGAAGAGCAACCCGATATCCAAACAGGGTGGATGCTGTGTCCCCCCAATGAAGACTCAGAGAAAGAGATTTTACGGTGAGTACACAAAAATCCTTCTCTTTCTCTATCATTTCAGTGGGGGACACAGGACCATGAGACGTCCAAAAGCAGTCCCTGGGTGGGTACAGGAGCAATCACACAGATTCATAACATATCCAAAACTCTGTAAGAATGCTCAGTGCAAAAGTATACCGCCTTATCATAAGTGTGCGATAGCCGCCTGCTGTATCTTGTAAACCCTGGAAAAGGTATGAAGGCTTGACCACGTGGCGGCTATGCAGACTTGCTCGGCTGACGCCTGGCGTCTGACCAAGACGCCCCAATTGCACAGGTGGAATGGCTTTTACACCCCTCGGAGGAGACCTGCCTCTAATCCTGTAGGCCCCCGATATGGCCGGCCTGATCCAACTTGCAATGGTAGCCTTGGACGCCGGCATGCCCCACCTGGGCCCAGTAGACAGGACGAATAGGCCGTCTGAGTTGCAGAAGGGTGCAGTTCTCGAAACCTAACTCCTAAAAAGCTCGCACGAGATCCAGTGTAAGCCGTGACCTTTCCAAGGATCGAATGGAGGCTGGACCGAAGGATGGAGGCACAATCTCCTCATTCAGACACTACTTTCGGTAGGAAAGCAGGAGATGGGCGCAGAACAACCTTGTCTTGGTGGAAAACAAGAAAAGTGACCGGCATGAGAGGGCTGCCAGTTCAGACCTTCTTCTGATTGAAGTGATGGTCACCAAAAAAATCCACCTTCCCGGATAGGCGTGACATTGAGGATTCCTTTTAGAGGTTTGAACGGGGCTAATTGAAGAGACCCTAGAACCAGATTGAGGTCCATTGGTTCTAGCGGGGAACGATCTGGCGGTGCCAGAAGGGCGACTCCCTGGATGACAGTCCTGACTTGTGGCAGAGATGCTAGATTTCTCTGGAAAAGACAAAGCCGACACCTGCCCTTTGAGGGTTACTAGCGCCTGTAAGCCTGACTGAAGGAAGACCAGTAACACTGGAAGTGACAGATCCAGTGGAGATGAGTTGCCGTTGACCTTACACCATTGAAAGAAGGCCTTTCAAGTGCGGTAGTAGATGTTTGAAGACGGAGACTTCTGAGCTCTGACCATAGTCTGTATCACCTGTGGGGTAAAGCCTGCCAGGGCTAGTAGACAGGATTCAACAGCCATGCGGTCAAATTGAGAACCCCTGAATTTTGATGGGAGAGAGGACTTTGCGACAGCAGGTTCAGACGATCTGGGAGCCACCATGGGGTGTCTGATGAGCTGCATGAGCTCTGCAAACAACGCTTGCCTGGGCCAATCCATGGCAATGAGAGTCACTGGGATGCCTTCTGCTTTGATTTTCTTGAGGACTCTTGGGATCAGTGGAAGCGGGGGAAAGATGAAGGGGAGCCTGAACTGCTTCCACGGACGTATAAAAGCGTCGATTCCTGGCGCTCGCCGGTCGTGGTAAAGGAAGACGAACTGTGAGACTTGATTGTTGAAACGAGAGGCCATCAGGTCCCCATCCGGTATCCCTCATCTGAGGCAGATCAATTCAAAAGCCTCTCTGTTGAGGGATCAAGCCTGCCGCCAGACACTGCCTGCTGATGAAGTCTGCTGTCCAATTCTCCACGGCGGGGAAATGTACTGTAGAAATCCTGGAGTGGTGAGGCTATGCCCACTGTAAGATCTTATTCACCTAGGTCATCGCCATGACGCTCCTTGTTCCGCCCAGGTGAATGATGCATGCCACTGCTTTGGTGATGTCCGACTGGATCCTGGATGGCGATTCCTGTATGAGGGGGCTGAAAATTCTGTAGGGCTTGGAGAAAGGCTCTGATCTCTAAAAAAAAAAAAAAAAAAAAAAAAATTGATAGGCAGACGGCTCTCCTGGGAGGGCCACCGACCGTGAGCCGTGTGTTTCGGGACACCGCTCCCCAGTCAGGAGACTGGCATCGGTGGTGACTGCCTGCCAGTGTACTGGTATGAAAGACATTCCTCTGGACCACCATAGAAGCGAGCGGCGGGTTCCCGGAGTCAATTGGATCCTGCGATTCAAGGTGGATAGAGAAAATTGACCCATCTATTCGGCCGAGTCAGCTGAAGGAGATGAAGGTGGAAGCGGGCGAACGGAACCGCCTCTATTGCCGCCCCCATCCGACTGAGGACTCTTCGCCTTGGAGTGACTGAGGATCTGGAGATCTCTTCGGAGGGAGACGATCTTTTCTAGCGGAAGGGACACGCGTCCTTGGATGGTATCGAACTCCATGCCTAGACAGGTAATCCTGCTGGCCGGGGTCAGAGAGGGCTTCTTCCGATTGATGAGCTAGCCGAGTCGGGACAGGATATCGATGGTGACCTGAACAATTAGGAGACAGTCGTCAAAAGAAGACCCCCTGATCAACAAGACGTCCAGGTACGGAATCACCAAACATGATCTTCTGCTATTGCGAAACGCAGGAACATCTGTGCTGTTGGGAAATTTGGAAGGAGAGTGGAAAAAGGGGAGGGCTGTAAGTGATTTCCTAGAAGCCGC